>NW_027070130.1:224121-237614 GCF_002906115.3 Quercus suber
CAACCTTATAGAAGGTTGGAATTCTCCTCAAATTTTTGTTCACTATGCTTTGTAATCAATTTGACTTATTTGTGTTTGTGAGGTTTTTACTCAATTTCAAGCCAGTTTTGTATATTTAGTTTGTGGTCTCTAGCATAGTGTTTCATGTACTATAATTGTTGATTTTTATAGTTCACATAATTTTTCATATGTGCGTGCACCCACCCTTTGGTGTTAGTTCTTGAGTTTTTATTGAGAATTTTGCTTTGCAACCCAATGAAGAGATAAAAAGAAGGCAGTGGGCTGATTTTCTATAGATGAGTAATGGAATTCTCAGGGATGTGCTTTAGCAATACAACATTTTGAATCAAAAGAAGGGGTCACATATTAGGTTTTGCTTGCTCATTTATTATATTTGTCATTTGTTCTGTTAAGTCTGACTAATTAATTCTTGCAATATTTAAAATACCTTGAACTACTCAAAATGTATTTTTTGATTCAGATCCATGGAGGAGTGTACGAACTGTAGGTTTCACAATAGTAACTTTTTGTAATGCAGTTTCTAGAATTTCGAAGGCCACTATTTTATAGGCTTATGATTTACAAATACTATAATGAAATGCAAGAATAACCTACTAGGGAGAGAAAAAGAAACACAATCATGCCTTTCTTTTCCTTTTTTTGAAGAGACGAATGGTGACAGTTTTAAGTTTGGAAGACACTATATATTTTTTTCCATAGTGTTACCAATTGAGGTAACCTTAATAGAAGCTTAAATTAGAGATATGCACATGTTTTGATCCTAGCCACTTTGAGATGTACATATATATTCTTGATTATCTTCTTGATTTGTAGCTAATATTTCTACTAAAACTGTTAAAATTATGCTTTATTCTTGATTTGGTGTACTTTACTTTCTATTGCATTCATCTCTTAAGTTGTATTGTAACTATTGTAATTTGATATTGTAAATAGATGCTGTTAAAGTAAGTATTATTAGCAAAAAAAAAAAAAAAATCCTTTTCATTTTCCTTGCAAAATGAATTGTTATGATTATTGATTCCTAATTCTCCATTATTGTTCCATAGGGTCATTGGTTATGGTGATACCCAAGTAGTTGTCACAGAAATCTTCCCAATAGGCTGTTTACCAATCTATCTTACAACACAATACACTAACAATTCTTCTGCTTATGACAAAATTTGGCGAGTCTCTTTCTACCTCTAATAGAATGCATAAAAAATAGAACATGATATGAAGGAGATTTAGTAATGGATTTTGTAATTTTTCAAGGTACAAGATTTGATGGTGCAACTGTGTAAAACTTGCTGTGTGTTGGAGGTGAATATTTCAATGACTCCAATAGATTCCAATACACCAACCGCATCTGGTAACACCATGATATTAAATAAAGAGTTAGAATCGAATTATCAATAGTATTATTTTCTTTGCTTTTTAGGAGTTTTATGCTAAACTCATTGTTTTAATTATGTTCAGGTTTTATTCCAAAAGTTTTGGTAGCCATAGTTGCCCCTTTTTCCAATCCTCAACTAAAAAAATTCTTTACTCATTTCATTGGTTAAACACATAATTTCTAAAGTTCTTAGTTGCTACTTGCTGGACTTTTTGGTTTTCAAATTCTATGGTGAATGCGAGAGCATGTTTGTTTTTGGTAGGGATTTCATCTGATGTAGCAGTAGCTGCTGCAATAAAGATGGGAAATGGTCTTAGTGATAGAAAAGTCATTGTTTTGCTATAAGTTTTATTGCCTTCTTCAAATTAATATAGAATCTCTATATCATGTTATTATATTATGATAATCAGTTTAGGATATTTTAATTGAAGTTTCACTTCAAAATCCCTTTGAATATGCTTATGATGACTCCCTTTGTACTCCTATTGATGGTAACATTGATTTTCGGACGGTATATGGGATTCCAATAGGAAGTTTATAAGATATAGCCAGAGATTTGAGTTTTGCATTTGCTAGAAACTTTGCTTTGAGTTTGCTGGCAAGAAAAAGGGAAGGGGTAGCCATGGTTCATGGGGTTTTGGATGGTTCACTGACTACATTGTTCAGTTCCAAAGCCAAAGGAGTTGATGGATTTAGCAATTTTTGGAGAAGATTAATATGAACTAATTGTGTTTGATTGATGACAGTATAGACTTCGTTATTATTCCTGTCTCTTTTTCAAAATGCTGTTTAGTGGCTTGATGAAAGTACAAATTTTAAAAAATCATGAATCTAAATATTTATGAGGATTGAAAAAATTAACTTAGGGAAAACAGTTTGTTTCCCATTGCTTTAATATTTACATTTAGTTTCCTTTAAAAAGGTCCAATAGCATCACTTAAATAATAAAATGCAATATATATTTTTATTGTTTTATCTAATTCTATCCTCCTTGTGATAAACCCAAAAAGACAAAAAAGAAATTGACCAATAGTGTATATATATATATATACTGCTAAGTTTTGTTAATAAAATTTCTGGTTAATAATATGAATTTAGACTTAACTAAGTCTTTTAAACAAGAATAAACTCATGATTAATAATATATATATTCCATGCGGTAGCACGGGTTACATGCTAGTTAATATAATTATCTCCTCTGTTGACCAAAAAAAAAAAAATTTGCGGGATACAGAGCTAAAAGAGCTGAGAAAGCTTGAGAGAAATTTGTGGGTTATAGATTTTTTTTTTATTTTTTTTATTTTATTTATTTTTTTCTTTTACGTTACAAAACATTGTAATTTTGTTAATATAATAAGGGTAAATTAGGTAATTTATTTGGTAATTAATTTATTTACTCTACTCTCTCTTCAAATTTCTCTAATTTGAGGGAATTAAAAATAAGAAGTTAGAGGTAGTTGAAACTCCTTTAAATCCCTCCAAATCTCTCTTACTCCTTTTTTAAAAAACTTTTAAACAAAATAATTGAATTACTTTCCCTCCCTTTACTCTATTCCTCCTCATTTTTTAAACATCCAAACAAAGCATTAGTGATTTAATTACTTTCGACTCATGTGATAGTGATATAATTCAATTACACATTGGCAATTGTGCAAATTGTGTGAAAGTATGGCCAATTGTGCGCTCATAGAAGAGTTGAATGTGGCTAGCCTGCTATTAATCGCGTGGAGTGAGTCAGGCTAGATTGTGTGGTCAAGCAATGGCCCAACAAGGACTAGACATGACTTTCTTTTTGATCAGTCAAATGCAACGTATTAAGCCAAGTTGTCTTGTTGGTTCGATGGACCACGACCTAATTAGGCTGGTCCAACCTAGGCTTCTAGCGTTTGCCCCTTCTAGCACAGGCCTTTTCTAGAAATTTTTGGAGCAACTACTTTCTTTATTTGCTATTAAGATTGTGGAATTTCTATGGTCATCTTTAATTTTTTTTTTTTTTTAAATTTCCTTTAACAGTTTAAATATATCTTTAAAGGAAAATTCAAGAACCAAACCCGGGCTGCCTTGAGTCCAACATTTCCCAGTAGTTATTTTTTCCTTTCGCAATCTGGAGCCTTTGGCTCCATAGAACAATGTGGTGTTTAAAAATGCTACTGTAAACCATAACTTGATCAAAGAAATGAAGTACCAAGCGACGGAGTTCCAATACTGTGCTGCTCAAATTCGAGAGGTAAAGAGTAAGCAAACAATTAAAGTAAAATGGTACAAGCCGGAAGATGGATTGCACAAGCTCAACACTGATGATTCCACAATGGGGAATCCTGGCTTAGCCAGTAGTTGAGGTGATCAGAGATCATATAGGGTGGTGGATTAGGGGCTTTATCCGATGCATAGGGGTGACAACCAGTGTGGATGAAGAGCTTTGGACTATTGGATGTATTGGTAAATAAATGAAGTGGTAAAAAGAATAGAGTTTGAGGTATTGGGTGTATTGTCAAATTATATGATACTAGTATGTAATACCGTGCTACCGCACGGGACTGGTTAATTGTAATGATACTATTGGCCAATTTTTTTGTTTTTGTTTTGTTTCTGTTTTTTTGGGTTTATCACACGGATAATAGAATTAAATCAAACAATGAAAAATATATATTGCATTTTATTATTTAAGTAATGCTATTGGTCTTTTTTTTTTTTTTTGGTTAATCATACATAGAATAGCATTAGATAAAACAATGAATAAAAAAAAGAGAATATTACATTTTATTATTTAAGTGATGCTACAGTAAAGAAAAAAGAGAATATTGCATTTTATTATTTAAAATATATAAAGGGACATTAAAAAATAAAAACTGATCATTGAGCTTGGAATCTTCTTGAAGGCGCCAATGAAGCGCTAATGTATGAGAGTGTGAAGTAAGGAAGAGTGGGATTGAACATTGTGTTTGAACCCGGCCTTCTCTGAGAAATTTGTAAGGAGGAGGAGAGGGTAGTGTGTGGATCTAGTTGGTAGAGGTTGAGAGAGGATGAAACATGGGATGACGATATGGAATTAGGAGGAGATGATGTTTTGCTTTTATAGTCTTTCTCGTTGGACTCCTTGGTTTTGGTTTTGGGATTAGAAGAGCTCTAGACTCTATTGAGATCACCCATAAAAGTGTGCAGGTGAGATGTTCTTGCTTAGTCCAATGAGTATTATCATTGTGATTTTCATGGCTTCCGTGTTAAATGTTAATATATCATTTATTTGGGCATAAAAATTATAAAATTTAGATAAGATACATGACAAAAATTGAGTCCAATTTATAATCTCCATAAAAGTGTGTAGGTAAGATGTTCTTGCTTAGGCTAATGAGCATTATCATTGTGGTTTTTTTGGCTTCCGTGTTAAATGTTAATGCATCATTTATTTTGGCACAAAAATTAGAAAATTTAGATAAGATACATGACACAAAATTGGAGTCAAATTTATAATCTAATTAGATTTTTTTTTAGTTTTGGTTAGGACAAGTGGCACAAAATTGAGAATCCAATTGAAATCTAATTGGATTTTCTCCCTGCTTCACCTATTATTATATATATAAATAAGAGATAAAAGTAACTTTTTAGATGGTAAAGTAGCAGATTTTATAAAAACCCAGATGCTAATGTTCTAAGGATAGGTTATTAACAAGGACGAAGCTATTCTTGGACTTGGGGGCCTGCTCCCCACCCCAGATTTTCAAAAAAAAAAAAAGTAGTATATATATAATATTATTTTTAGCAACTTGTTTCAATAAAATTGCACTTTGCCCTTCTTAACAATATTATTGATATTTTTAAATGCTATATAAAAAAATATTAGCCTAACAACAAAAATTAAGCCCAAACAACACTCCAAAACAAACACAAGCAAAAAAAAAAAAAAAAAAAAAAAAATCAAAGTCAGTTCTAATTAAATATCTACCTAGCCTAAGAGTAAGAAACACCCAACTTACCTCACACATATAATAAAAGGGAAAAAAGAAGGGGATTTCTAAGCCATTCAAAAATAAATAAATAAATAAAAAGGGAAAACGTAACTTATGACTGAACATAGAGGATGAATTTGGCAGCCAGCGGCAGAAGCAGAGGTAATATACTAGAGAGAAAGAGTTAAAATAGAGGTAAAAATCTAATCCAAGACCCATCTTTGTCTTTAACATAATAGCATTCTTTTATAAATGAAAAAGTTGCATCTAACAAACGCAACACCACATGCAACAGTCAACACTTATTGCCATTGATGTTTTGTAATTCTTTTTTTGTAGTTTTGTCTTTAGCAATAGTGAATAGCCTGTGATGTTTTTGTGATATTTTTTTTTGTAGTTTTGTCTTTAGTGTTTTTGTCTATTAGTTATTGTCTTTTAAAACATTAAAGTTGGATAAATAATTAAAGAGATTATTTGTAACTTTAAAATTTATTGGTTAGTTGTTAAATGTTTGTGTGCATAGTATTTGTCTATTGTGTACAATGATTGTAGATTATTGATCATATAATAACATAATAATTTCAAATGATATTTTATTTGTAGATTATGAAAAAGTCAACTACCATATTTGATTTTTTCAAAAGAAAAGTTTCAAATGATTTAGAAGCTAATACTAGTGGTGCAACATTGCCAACCACTAATGTTGAGGAAAATCCTGATGTCCCAATTGAGGAAAATCTTGACGTCCCAATTGAGGAAAATCCTGATGAACCTATTGAGGAAAATCTTGATGTCCCTATTGAGCTAAATTCTCAAACAAAATTTCAAAAGGTTGATATGAGTTCGTTGCAATTAGAACTTGATCTTGTATTGCGTAGACAAATATATACTTATCATGTTGATCAACAAGATGAGATCTGGCAACGTTACATTAAGTTGGGTCCATACCAGGCTCGTTTTAAAAAATTTAAAAATCTAAGAAGGGTCGAAGCTTTCAAAGTTCTTGTTATGAAGATAATCGCTTTAAGTCATGGCTTGAATATTCCTCTAAAAAAGATGCCGCTTTTTGTCTATCATGCTTTCTCTTTCATAAGCCAATTGGACATTATGGACAAAATGCATTCACAGTTAACGGATTTAAGAGTTGGAAGAAAGTTAGAAATGGTGAAAGTTGTTCTTTTAGTCTTCATATGGGGAAAGATCTTGACTCCACTCATAGAATTTCCTATAAAGCGTGTCTAGATTTGATGAACCAGTCTCAACACATAGACAGGGTAGTGAGCAATTTCACTTTAGAACAAATTGCAAATAATCGAGTACAATTGAAGGCTTCAATTGATGTTGTTCGACATCTTGCCTTGCAAACTATTGCTTTTAGAGGTCGAGATGAAAGCTCTACTTTAACCAATCGGGGAAACTTTCTTGCGACATTGGATTTAGTGGTGGGCTATAATAATAATATTGTTGAAATAATGGCAAAAGCTCCAAAAAATGCCACCTACACATAACCTTAGGTTCAAAAAGAAATTTTACATGTTATTTCAACAAAAGTGAAGAAGGCAATTAGGAAAGAAATTGGTGATGCAAAGTTTTGCATATTGGTTGATGAAGCTTGTGATGAGTCCATGAAAGAGCAAATTGCTGTGGTTTTAAGATATGTTGATACAAATGGCTTTGTGTGAGAACGATTTTATGGGATTGTTCATGTTGTTGACATTGCAGCAGTAACCCTTAAAAAAGAGATATATTATTTGTTCTCTAATTATTGCTTAGATATCCAAAACATTCGGGGGTAAGGATATGATTGTGCAAGCAACATGCGGGGTGAGTGGAATGGATTACAAGTTTTGATTTTGAATGATTGTCCATATGCTTACTACATTCATTATTTTGCACATCGCTTACAATTGGCATTAGTAGGAGCATCAAAAGCAGTTTTCCCTCTTAATAGATTTTTCACTAAATTGATTTTGGTTATTAATAATATTCGTGCTTCATGCAAACGTATTGAGCAATTAAAAATTTCTAGAGCTTCTGACATTGCATGTTTGATTGATATTGAAGAGCTTGAGACTGGGAAAGGACTTAATCAGATGGTCACTTTACAGCAACCTGGAGATACTCGTTGGGGTTCGCGTTATAAATCGGTTTCTAACTTGATAAAATTGTTTAGTCCAACATGTGAAGTTCTATTGAAAATTATGGATGATGGAAATTCTTCACAAAAAGTAGAAACAAAGTTCGCTTATGAGGTATTAATTTCATTTGAATTTGTCTTCATCTTGCATTTTGTTAATGAAACTATGGCGATCACGAATAAACTTTGTCAAGCTTTGCAAAACCAATCACAAGACATTTTAAATGCTACGCATTTAGTTTCATCGACTAAAAAACTTATTTAACAATTTAGAGATGAGAAATGGGATGACTTACTAGCTACTGTGATACCATTTTGTAAGGAACGCGGTTTAGATGTCCCTAATATGAATGCTCGTTATGTTGCAAGATTTGGTCGATCTCGTCATCAACAAGAGGACTTTAGAAATGAGCATTATTATAAAGTAGATATTTTTAATGCAGGAATAGATTCTCAATTACAGGAACTAAATCATCGGTTTAGTGAGCATGCCATGAAGTTACTTACACTTAGCTCAGCTCTAGACCCTCGAGAGGCATATGAATCTTTTCGAGTCAGTGATATTTGTTCATTGGTAGATAATTTTTATCCAATAGACTTCACAGATGATGAAAAGAATGATTTGAAAAAGGAACTTGATCTTTATAAGTATGATGTAGTTCAGCATTCAGGGTTCAAGAATTTAAAAAATATTTCTGAATTGTGTCAATGGATGGTGAGAACTAGAAAATCAGTATAATATCAGCTTATTTATAGAGTGTTCAAGCTTGTGCTTACTCTTCTCATTTCTACTACAACTACAGAGCGAGCATTTTCAGCTATGAATGTCATCAAAACTGACATTCGCAACAAAATGGAAGATAAGTTTTTGTCAGACGCTATGATGTTATTCATTGAAAGGGACATTGCTGTGACAATTAGTACGGATTCAATCATTGATAATTTCGAAGATTTAAAAAGACAACGAGTTCCATTTTCATAAATAAGTGCATTGTAATATCTTAAAAAACAATAATTTTGTGTATTTTTCTTTGTTGATGGTTTATTAAATGAATGTTTATTTGGAGTTTCAAAATTTATTTTTTATTTTTTATACTTTTGCCCCCCTAACTCCAAATCTTGGTTATGTCCCTGGTTATCAATGTGTTTAAATCTAATTTTTTGGTTGTAGAAATTGAGATTTAGCAACAATCTAAATCATGCTACTCTTATGACGGTTTGCAAGAATCTACTGAGACATTTTTTTGCAAGATAAGGTGACCCACTGTTTCCATGAGGCAAATTAGTGTGTAGATGCAATGGCAAGGAAAGAACCAGATCTTATTCAAGACTTTGTTGTTTTTGCCCCCTATGTGAGGCTTTGTCCTCATAACTCTGTTTATGCATCCTAGTTAGTGAAAGACCCTTTGTTTACCCAAAAAAGAAGAAGATAATATTGCTAGTGGCAAGCAAAGCACTAGCAAGCGATAATATTGGATTAAAAAAATATTTTGGGCGTTAGAGACTTTTGGTAAAAAATTAATTAAATCTTGTTTCGTTACCTCCCAATCCTCATAATTTTGGGAAGAACAAAAAATTAGAGTTTTGAGGGAAGAAGAAAGGAATGTGTGTTCTCTCAAAACCATTTCATTCTCCTCCTATTTAAACTCTCAAACGAGCAAATGACATTTTCATTCTCTCTAATTAAACTCCCAAACAAAAAAATAAAAAGAAAATTCTAAATTGATTCTTTCTATTCAATTCCTTATCATCTATTTGCTTACGCTTACACTGGAGTGTAACTAGCATTTTGGAGCCACCTACAAAGAATTTCTTCATATAATTATTGTAAGGACCAAATTTGAATTCCTAACCCAAAGATATGAATGGACTTAGGCCCAAAAAGCCCAAAACAATGAATTTGTAGAGAAATGGGTTAGAAAACTGGGTTTTAGTTAATCAAACAACAAATTAAGTAGGTTGATGGTGAAAAAATGAAGATGGACAATTGTAGAATGAGTAATAAATGTCCTCGGCAATATCCGAGGAGACTGGTTCTTATATAATGATCTTAGATGAGGTTACAAGTTTGGTTCTAGATTGCTACAATGTTTCACCCTCACTTTTTTGATCCATTTTTCTCGCTACCTCCATCTCCTTTTATACTCCATTTCCTTTTGATCCTTATCTTCCACGTGCATGCCAGATGGTTGGTCTTGATATATGTCTCATCAGCATCTTCCATAAGTCTTCATGTAGTAGCTGTAAGGTTGAAATCCACTGTTCAAGTATCACCTCCACATTAATACGGCTAGTGAGTTAGCTGCAGTTCATTTAATGCGGATGTAGCAACTTTCTCCTTAGATATTTTAGGATCCTTCCATGTATTGAGCTTCCATAGTGCTTGTCCGTATCAACTATGTATTTCTATGACGTTTCTTTAGATAGCAGACCATCTCTACGGACCTTGGCCTCGGTCAGCCGAGGTGGCTCTTATTCTCAGCACAACCCCTTAGGTCGTTATGATCTAAATTGACTTCTTTGTTTGTTAATATGGTCCATTTTGACAGCGTTTACCCCCTCTCAGACGCTTTTAGTTCTCGGCTTGGGCCTTAGGTCCATTATACAAAATGTATAATGGACCTCCAGACCTAGTACCCCTACAATTATCTAGTGTATATGGGATGAGGAGCTACATACATATTGAGGGCCAATTAGGTACTAGAAGATTTCTAGGTACTTTTGGTTAACAAAATTAAAATAAAAATTGCCACTTTATTTACAATTTTATATATATATATATATATATCAAATTATTAGTTTTTGTTGTGGTTAAAGTTAAGCATAGGTTTGAAGAATGTAGATAAGTGGGATGATGGAAGTGGGTAATAATTTAGAAAAATAAATAAAAGAGAATAGAATGATGATGGGTGGAGGTGAGAATATTTGGCTACATTTATTTATTAATTTTTTTAGAGAATTGGTATTAGATTCTCCATAAATAGGGAAGCAAATCTAAAGAAGACCTAAAAAAACAGCCCACAGCACAATATCGCATCACGTATTACACATTGTTCATTCCTCGTATCAATATTTTATTGTTTTAATATTTTGATAACTTTAATGAAGAAAAATTAGAGAAATAATAAAAAATAGGAAATCTGATATGTGTGAAAAAGAAAAAGATAAATTAGCCAACTAAAATAAAAGAAATTTTTTGAAAAGCTGATATCAATGCTCTGCACTACTTTTTCTCTTGTGCAAGTGACTGAGTGAGGACTGCAAGCTCAGGCAAGGAAGTGTGAGTGGGTGACCCTTGACTACACTTGTCCTCTCCTACGCCGGCCGTATCAATTGTGCGGAAATTTAATAAGAAGTTAGAATCTCTGAGTCTGAGACACGGAGGGTGAGTCGGTGACTTTTTGACTTTTTGAGTCTTCCATATTACCCAATTTGGTCAATCACTTATCATATTCATAAATCATAATGTTATATTATATTATACAAGATTTGACCCTACAATTCAATTTGGTGCGGCAGGGGACCAATTTTGGCTGCTGAAGGATTTGTGGTATTAATAATTTGAATTTTATCCACACACCCTTGGCATGGTCATTTTAGGAAGAAATTTTACACACATATATATTTAGATCAGGATAGAGTAGAATTTCTATTTTGTATAAAAAAAAAAATGAATTTTGGATCTCTTTTGGCACCCTATCCAAATTTTCTTATTATTTTGAAGAACATTCACATTAAGGTTCTCAAAAGATATATCTTTTAGCAACTTAAAAACTTACTTTATCAGTTTATCTTTATCTATAATAACTCCCTTTACAAAACACCCAATATTAATAATTTTTTTAGTATTAGCATTCAATACAATAAAATAATATATTTAACACAATAAAATACTTTATCAAACATTCACGGGTGTATGGGGGGAATAAAAAATTCTTTTTTGCTTTAACATTCGGCTACAGCTTACAGTGAGCTGCTAGAGATAGTAACCCATGTAGCTAAGACTAAAATTTTTTAAACTTTATCTTCTTTGATGTAGTGCTTTTTTAGTGGGTTGATTGCTATTATAGATTTTTAGTTAGCATTCTTAATGTGAATGCTCTAAATACCTAAAATCCTATCTATCCATTGGAATAGTCACTTCCCTTGAAAAAGAAAGAATTACATGGAGTTGTAACCATAATTTTAAAGGAAATTAGAAAAAAATAGGCGAAAAGCACTTTTTAGTCCCTACATTTTCAGGCGATTTTCATTTTAGTCCCTACATTTTATTTATACCGTTTTTAGTCTCTATCCTTAAAAACGTTTCTCATTTTGGTCCCTGCCGTTACATCAGAAACGGAAATTACACAGCTAGCAAACGGCATGCACTGTTGGCCTGACATGACCATTAAAATAATAATAAAAAATACCACGTCAATATTTAAATTAAAAAAATTAATTTATTAATTTTAACTAAATAAAAAAAATTAAAAACAGAAATAAATACTAAAAATTACATAAATTGAAATCTAAGTGGATCTTAAACAAGAACACAAACTCAAATCTAAGTACACAAACCCAGAAAAAATCACAGTGACCAAACCCACCAATAAATCACAAATCGATAATGAAATTTAAAAAAAAAAAAAAAAAAAAAAACCAAAAGGTGTTCCACTTCGAGCCTCTCTCACCCATTAATTAAACTCTTTACTTATAAAAAAAAATCTCAAACCTAGATCTGTTTTTAGTTTTTTTAGCAAAAGGTGTTCAACTTCTCGGGTGTTCCATGTAAATCACAACACTCAGATCTAAAGTAGTGTCGATCTTGGTCCAATTCGTCAGGTTAGGGCGGGGCATAGTCCGACTCGTCGGCGTTGAAGATCTAGAAGGTGTTCCGAGGGTTTCTGGTGAGGAAGAGCGTGAAGAAGATCGCGACGATCAGGAGAGAAGTCGATGAGGTGGAGAGGCAGATCTCGAGGGAGGAGGCGCGGGAATCGATGAAGAAGGACCCGAAGGAGAGGCTGAGGGTGAACGAGACGCTGTTGAGCTTGCTCTTCAGGTTGGATTCGATGAGAGGTGTCGATTCAAGGTTAGGGATTGTGAGTGTGATCAAGAGGGCGATCACGTTGCAGGAGTTTTTGGACTCCATTGTTGCTGATGGACAAACCTTAACCCTAGGAGGTGAGGTTGATGAAGCTTCTGATTCCTCTGAAATCAGGGAAAAGGAAGGTAAAGTCTTTGAGTCTGAGGTTGAAATTTCTGGTGCTAATTGAGCTAAATTTGTATTTGAGCTAAATTTTTTGGGTTTATTTTGTGTGTGTTTCCTAAGAAAATATAGGTTTATGGTTTGATTTGCTGGAGAATTTAGTGTTGTATGGTTGATTAGTTATTCAATTATGGACTTTGTGAAAATCATGTGGATTAGTGATTTGCTAGAGAATTCGGTGTTGAATGGTTGTTGTTGTTGTTGTTGTTGTTGTTTTTTTTTTTTTTTTTTTAATTTCTGGGTTTGTGTTCTTGTAATTATTGTTCAAGACACACACTTAGATTTCAATTTATGTAATTTTTAGTTTTTAATTCTGTTTTTAATTTTTTTATTTAGTTAAAATTAATAAATTAATTTTTTAATTTAAATACTGACGTGGCATTTTTTATTATTATTTTAATGGTCACATCAGGCCAACAGTGCATGTTGTTTGTCAGCTGTGCAATTCTGTTTCTGATGTAACGGTAGGGACCAAAATGAGAAACGTTTTTAAAGATAGAGACTAAAAGCGGTAAAAATAAATGTAGGAACTAAAATGGGAATCGCCTGAAAATGTAGGGACTAAAAAGTGCTTTCGCCAAAGAAATATACAAGATGAAATTCTGAATTTAATCTTAGTAAATGGATTGTATTGTGTCAACTAATATGATCAAGTACCTTTATTTTAAACTTCAAAAAAAAAAAAAAAAAAAAAGGGAAAAATTACTCTTTACCTTTCTAAACTATATTTCATATTATGATTTGCACCCTAAACTTTTTGATGCTCGT
>NW_027070130.1:245198-352395 GCF_002906115.3 Quercus suber
GGTCTATTTGGTACGTGTGTTTAAAATCAAGTTTTTATTTTTTTAAATAACATTACACGTATTTCCACACATTTTTCACCCACACGTATTTTCAAAAAAATTGAAAACTGTTATTTAAACATATGTTCAAACGGGCTCATAAAATTTTTTTTTTCATGCCCTAATCCCACCAAGCAAACAGTGTTTTTCCCTCTCAATTCTCAATCTTAGGCTCCTAGTTCCACCTATGACCTAACCTTCTACTCTTTAAGAACACAAACTCTCTGTCTCACACCCTCATCAAGACTCGTCCCTGACTCTCAGTCTCTCTCTCACAAAGAAAGACTTTCCTCTCAGTCAGTCTCCTTATCATCTTCGTTCTCTACCGTTGCTCTGCCACTATATAGTTCTATCTTTGGTAACCCTAACCCTAATTTTTTTGGTTTTATTTTGAATTCATTGAATGTTTCTTGTTGATTCTAATTTTTGTTTTTGTTTTTGTTTTTTTTATTTTGTTTTGTTTTTTGTTTTTTTGTTTTGTTTTTTGTTTTTGTTTTTTGTTTTTTGTTTTTTTTTTTTTTTGCGTTATTTTCTTGTAATTTCAGGGGTAATTAAGAGATTAAGCTTTAGCCTAGTAAAGGACTAAATCTCAAAGGCTTAAAGAGTTCCTGGGTATTTTCTCATACTATTTATATTTTTTTTTGAGTTCACTAATGTTTGATTTTTTTTCCTATGCTGTTTGATTTTGTTTGAAGGGTTCAAAGATTGTAAATTCATTTGTTGATCATCCTATTGAGTGATTATACTATTGTGATTTTAGTTAATTATATCATGCTATTATGGTTTTAGTTGATTATCTTGTTGTTGTGATTTTAGCACTGAGTAAGCTGTGTGTATGGTTTTTGTTTACTAATATGTTATTAAAATTAGTGCATGACTCTGTGTTTTAGTTAAATGTTTCTTAGAATAGTAATTTTTAAAAGTCTAGCCCATATAACTGAACGAATCACACCGAGCCGCCAAGATTAACAGCACCTTGTATAGACCGGTTCTTACCTTCCAAAAGTGAGGTGCAGTCAAGCATAGGGTGAAACCGCACTCTATAGGCGTGGTGCGAAAAACCTCTTCAAAACCGACCGAATTGAACTGTGTACACCCCTAACGTTGGGTGGAGGTGAGAATATTTAACTACATTTATTTATTAATTTTTTTAGAGAATTGATATTAGATTCCCATAAATAGGGAAGCAAATCTAAAGAAGACCTAAAAAACAGCCCACATCACAATATCACATTACCTATTACACATTGTTCATTCCTCGTATCAATATTTTGATAACTTTAATGAAGAAAAGTTAGAGAAATAATAAAAAATAGGAAATCTGATATGTGTGAAAAAGAAAAAGAAAAATTAGCCAACTAAAATAAAAGAAATTTTTTGAAAAGCTGATATCAATGCTCTGCACTACTTTTTCTCTTGTGCGAGTGAGGACGACAAGCTCAGACAAGGAAGGGTGAGTGGGTGACCCTTGACTACACATATCTTCTCCTACGCCGGCCGTATCAATTGTGCGGAAATTTAATAAGACGTTAGAATCTCTGAGTCTGGGACACGGAAGGGTGAGTCGGTAACTTTCTGACTTCTTTAGTCTTCCATATTCATAATGTTATATTATACAAGATTTGACCCTACAATTCAATTTGGTGCGGGAGGAGACCAATTTTGGCTGCTGAAGGATTTGTGGTATTAATAATTTGAATTTTACCCGCACACCTTTGGTGCGGTCACTTTAGAAGGAAGTTTCACACACACATATACATTTAGATTATGATAGAATAGAATTTTTATCTTGTATTAAAAAAAATTGATTTTTGGATCTCTTTTGGCACCTCTTCCAATTTTTCCTATTATTTTGAAGAGCATTCACATTAAGGTTCTCAAAAGATGTAGCTTTTAGCAACTTAAAAACTTACTTTATCTTTATCTATTTTAACAACTTACTTTACAAAACACCCAACATCAATAGTTTTTTTTAGCATTAGCATTCAACATAATAAAATAATATATTCAACACAATAAAATACTTTATCAAACAGTCACGCGTGTATGGGGGGAATAAAAAATTCTTTTTTGCTTTAACATTCGGCTATAGCCTACAATGAGTTGCTAGAGATATTAGCCCATGTAGCTAAGACTAAATTTTTTTTTTTTTTTAACTTTATCTTCTTTGATGTAGTGCTTTTTTAGTGGGTTGGTTGCTATTATAGATTTTTAGTTAGCATTCTTAATGTGAATGCTCTAAATACCTAAAATCCTATCTATCCATTGGAATAGTCACTTCCCTTGAAAAAGAAAGAACTACATGGAGTTGCAACCCTAATTTTAAAGGAAATTAGAAAGAAATATACAAGATGAAATTCTGAATTTAATCTTAGTAAATGGATTGTATTGTGTCAACTAATATGATCAAGTACCTTTATTTTAAACTTCAAAAAAAAAAAAAGATGAAAAATTACACTTTACCATCTAAACTATATTTCATATTATGATTTGCACCCTAAACTTTTTGAATACTCGTTTTGCATCCAACGTTTCATGAGATTTATGAGGTTCTAGATTTAAAATTGGTGTGTATAGGATATGAGGACTGCATAATGGTGGCTTAAAGCCTAGTCCTAAGGCCCCCAATAAAATAAAATAAAAAACTGCTACCCCTTTTATAAAAAAAAAAAAAAAAAAAAAAATAAACAACATATTGATAATCTCTATCCCCTTTTTAACACAAAAACAAAAATTTATAACGACACATTTTCTTAATCAAGATAAAGAGAACATCATTTCTAATAAAATAATTACTTTTTATTTCTTTTTGTTAAATTCAATGTTAGAACCATAATATTTGATTCTCTATATGAAATTAACTTTAGTTTGGTTAGTATTGATTCATCAAATTATTTATTTAACTTACCAAATTAACATTAATTTGGTTAGCATTACATAAATTTAGTTAATTGATATATTTAAATATAAAAGGTCTTACTTAAATTTATCATCTTAAAGCATTCCCATCCACTTATGCCAAAAAAAGAAAAAAAGAATTTTTTTTTTTACCTCACTAAAAGACCTCTTTATCTATTTTATATAACCACTCACTAAAAGAACCCTTTATCTATTTTACATATATAACTACTTTTACAACACACCATACATCTCATTCTTTATTTTACAATGCATCATATTAAAATAATCTTACTTTAATGCTATTGTGGGCAAGAGAGAGTCAAACAGTAGAGGAGAGAGATTAAAAAAGGAATAAAAACTCTACACAATGTCATAGTGATTATTTATGCAAAATGCCCCACTAGATATGAGATGTTTATATGTATTTTTGTGAACAATAATGTCACGCATTTTGCATTTAGATGGATTTTACATTATCCAATGAGAATGCTTTTAGGGCCCATTTGGTTGGAGGGGTTGAAAAGTAGGAGGATGGAAGATTAGGAAGGGATAGAAAAGTGGGAGAATAGAAGATATTTAGTTTTCTCTCATTTATGTTTGGTTGAGAGGATAGATAAGTGGAGAGATGAAAAACTCATTTGTTAGGTTGAAAAAAAAAATAAAAGGATGGAAAATGAAGTTGGTATAAATTTACAATTATATCTCTATTAATAAAATAACAAGTAATACATTTTTTATTAAGAAATTGTGTATGGACCTTTCAAATTATATATGTATATATAATTTGAAAAAAAAAAAAACGAATGAGAAGTATTGGAAAAGATAAGAAGAAGAAAAAAAGAACAAAGAAAAGAATGAAGTAAATAGAATAGTACATATAAATATAGAGACACAAAAATCAAAGAAAAAAAAAAAAAAGATGAGAGGCAAAGAAGAAAGAACCCATTTGCATGAGAGTATTTTGGTTAGCTAATTTTCATGAGCATTTTCCACTCAGTTTTTTCCTCATTTTGGAGAGAAATGTTTTTGGTGGACCCGGGGAGAAAACACCAGAGTCCTACTAAATTTTTTCTTCTCCATCCTCCAACCAAACACTCACTAAAAATATTTTCTTTCTACTTTTCTCACCTAAATTTTCCATCTTCCCTAAAATCTCTTAAACCAAATGGACCCTTAGACTCCAAATTATATCGAGTCACTTGCACCGACAGAATTGAGAAAATGGTTAGGTGTTCAAATTAGACGCCCACGATTAATAATAAAAATTGCGGAGCTTTCACTTAGGGCTTTAACCAATTAGACAATTGCCTTAGTGGTATGGTGGAAGAGCCATCCAGTTTGGAGTTCAATTTATACATACCCTCTATGTGCTGCCTCACTTGGCTAGATGCAATGTACATTCCAACTAAACTAATAATTAAGGACTTCTTCCGGTTCTCGCCCTGTAAGCATCTTTTCATTTTCTTTATTTCTCATCCACATGCTGCATAATCTTCTCTTACATACATTCGTAAGACAAAATTCCACAAGTTCCATATTTACTACTAAGGCTGAAGATGAACACACATAGAAAGATGGATATAGCCTTGAAAATTACCTTTACGTGGTGGCTATGGTGGTTGAGATTGGCTGTAGCAAACCCACAGATCAATCTGTTAAACAGTGGGTGTAGCCAATACAACGTGTCCCGCGTGTCAAATTTCTACAACAATCTAAACGCAACGTTCTCGGACCATAGAGCACAGCTGAACAACAACAAATACTTTGCAACTGCACAGCAAGTGAAGGGTTCGGAACCTGTCTAGGCCATGTTGCAGTGCAGAAAGTACCTGTCTAATGCTGACTGTGTTGCTTGCTTCACCACCACTGGGTCGCAAATTCGCAACTGCTCTGCTGCCAACAGTGCCCGTGTCATCTATGATGGCTGTTTCTTCAGGTAACACCACTGATTTTGCTGTGGTTCGTTTGTTGTTTCACTTTGCTGACAGCGCACCTATTTTCTATCTCGTAATGATATTGAGATAGAGATTTCTTTTTTCTTCCTATTTATTTCTACATCTTGCGAAATCTACTCCAAGGGGTGTGGTCATGCCCAAGCTTTGCCAACTTCTAAAATCTCTCACTCGCATATAGTGGGCATGACCAAGCCATGCATATATCTCTCGTGTCATTAATTTCCTAGCGATGCCCCTTTAGACCACATCTTCAATGGTCATAAACAATATGCCAAAGTGGCAGGCCACATCTTCAATGGTCCTAAACGATATGCCAAAGTAGCAGATAATATATTATAAGCTTGTTTAAAAAACTCTATATATTACTTTCGTGATTATGTGTTCTAATAAGTATTATTATTTTCTTAAAAAAAAAAAATATAAGAATGTTTATCTCATATCAGTTGTGTGTAAATATAGGAATGTTTATCTCATATCAGTTGTGTGTGTTAAAGTTTCAGTCCTTATAACTCCAGGCTACTATTATAAAGGTTAGACCCCTTTTGTGGTAATACTCCAGGCTACTAGCTACTACAAAGGTTAGACCATTTTATAGTGGTACTCTAGTTATATAATGTATTATTTCTTTTTAAATAAAAAAAATAGCAGACAATGAAACCTCTAACTCGTGACATGGTCAAAGGTCACACACGACCAGGGCACTTCGTGCCCCCTCCTATAGAAAGGCCCTCAAATATTTTTCCTCTACTTTTAAGAAGTCTCAAACAATTGAGTAATGCTATAGATAATGCAATTTTAAATACATGAGACCAACAAATATATGTAACAATTAATATAATTTGTAGATGGTGACAACTTATTAAATGTATTTATTAATTGCTTTTTTTGATTGATGATATATATTTGAAGGACAAAATTTAGTTATAAAATTAGTTGTAATCAAAGGCTACCTTACTCAATATCTTTTTATTAGAGGTAAATTTTGACAAATTTACCATTGGATTACATATTCTTTTTATATCCTCTATACTTGCAAAATTTCTAAAAAATTAAAAATCAATAGTTATGTCATTAATAAATTGTTTAAATTACAAGTTTTTATTACTTAAAATTATGTATAAAATATAAGTTTATAGATCATATAATAAATTATATCTAATTAATACAAAATTTGACATATGTATTAAGAGCATAAATAACATGCAATTCAACAGTTAAATTTACAAAATATGTAATAATATTTATTTTATTGAATAAGATTGTAACCTTAGGTTACAACCAATCTTGTAACTAAATTTTGTTCATCTTTGTAAGCCTCAAGTTTTAAAATTTATAAGGAAAAAAATTGACTATAAAATTGATTGTAGCCTTAGGCTACAACTGCCTTTAAAAAAAATTAACATTGTTACATATTTTGAAAATCTAACTGTTGGATACACATTTCAAATTTTGTACCAATCAGATATTATTTACTATATGATCTATAAGTTTATATTTTATGTATAATTTTAAGTTATAAAAACGTACAATTTAAACAATTTATTAATAACATAACTATTGATCTTTAATATACTTATACGAGAGAGAGGGAGAGAGAGAATCATATAAAATCCTTGGACAAAAATAATTAGTGAATAGAATAAATGCTCCCGCTCATTAACACAAAATGAATTAAATACTTTGGTATAAATGCAAAGGCTTAATGATCTAGCTAGAAGACAAAATGAAGGAAAATTTTTAAAGAATGTGTCACTTAGCAAATCCTTAGAGCAGTATTAAGGATTTTCAAAACCAACAAGAAAAAGAAAAAGAAAAAAAAGAAAAAAAAAAAAATCTAAACCCGGACCATTTCCTCATAAGTTGGACTCTAATTGCGAAATTCCCATATTCATGGAAGCAACTGCTATCTAAAAAATATTAAAGTTGAACAATTTCTAGCCATCATGGCACTCCCTCACTGGCGCGTGTGTGTCGATGATGTTAGCGTATGTCTGAATGTATGTAAATAAAGGAAAAACAAAACAAAAAAATAAAACGAAACATAACCATCTTGCTTGTTATATCATGTACTTTCAATTCAATGAAAAAGCTTTACAATAGGACTGTTAGATATTTTGTTCGATATTCATTAAAAAAAAAAAAAGGATTTTGTTTGATACTTTATATAATAAGTGACAAACAACCTAGACCTCTCGGTTTTTTTTTTTGGGAGAAACTAGCCCACAAGGGGGCAGAAATTATTCATTTAAAAGACCAAGATCTTGGTTGTAAACATCCACAATGTTAGGAGGGACTTCCTCCATCCAAACTAACAGAGGATTACAAAATGATCTACGGGCTAGGTGATGAGCTACACTATTACCCGAGCGCTTAACATGAAGAAAAGAAATACCACTAAAGGAATAAGATAGAGCATGGATGTCTCTTAAAATGTGGCCCCAGTCTGAAGAAATGAGAGATTTCTCCTTGATGGCATTGATTACAACTTCAGAGTCTCCTTCAACCAAAACTCTCTCAAAACCAAGCTCTCTGGCAAACAAGAGAGCCCTTCTCGTTGCTATCACTTCCACTGTCTCCATTGAAGTAGGCAGGGGAATTTTTTGTGAAAGGGCAGCCAATACTAGACTAGCCGGATCACGAATTATCATGCCTAGACTTGCTGAAGAATGGGTTGAGAAAATAGCGTCGTCGAAGTTCACTTTCACTGTATCAGGGTGTGGAGGCTTCCACTGAACAGCACGGGCTGTTCTTGGGAATTTTGCGTGGACTGGACGGAGGTGGTGGAATTCATGCACCAATGCACGGGCCTGCTCTGGAATTTTTTCAAGGGTTGAACCAGCAGCCCCAAAGGCTGCTCTGTTTCTACTCATCCAAATCAGGGAGATGATATTTGCAAACACCTCCACACAGCTGGGGTCCCGAAGGGCTAAGTACATAATCTCAGGGAATGCCGAGTGTGGTGAGGTAGTCTCCTTGAGCTTAGCAAACTAAGGGAGCCACACAAGATCGAGTTTCTGGTAGGAACATAAGGCGTGGGCAACGGTCTCGGGTTCCAAGTTGCAGTTGGGGCAAGTATCTACATGTAGAAGCTTTCGCCGAGTCAAATTGACCCTCGTGGGGAGAGAGTCATTGCAAGCACGCCAAGGAAAGGTACAGATTTGGTTTGGAATGTGGAGGTTCCAGATTGTTTTTCCATGTATTATTACCTTCAGATTGGTCAGAAACACCCAGTGCAGCAAGCTCATCCCACTCACAAGCCAGTTTGTACCTAGATTTGACCAAGTAAACCCCATTACGGTTCTTTGGCCAATACAACCAATCCTGTGTGTCCATTAGACTCAAAGGAATCGCTTTGATCACCTTTGCCTCCATTGGGACGAAAATAGCATCAACTCGATCAGATTTCCAGCAGTGCAACTCATGGTCGATTAAATCAGCCACCTTCATATCCGGGTCATGATCACGGGGTGGAGAGATAACTTTACCCGAGCCCCCTCCGGTCAACCAAAGGTCATCAAAAACCTTGGTACTTAAATCAGTCTATTCAAAATTTTAATGGGAGGCTCTCACATGACTTATAACCTTCCATCACTTATGGGTAGTAATTAAAATATTTGTTGTATTAATGGAGGTTTCATATATTGCAAACTTTATTTTTATGTTATTTAGGTATGAGAGCAATAACTTCTATGATCAAACCACTTTGCCGGGTAATGAAGGGCTTTGTGAGAATCGGACTGCATCGCAGCCTACTACCTTTATTACAGCCGTGGAAGAATTGTTACAAGATCTCCAAGTAGCAACCCCTAAGATTAATGGTTTCTTTGCTGCAAGCAAGAAGGAAATAGTTGGTGATAGTGGGGAAATAGTAACAGCGTATGGTGTAGCACAATGTATTGAGACCGCTAGTGAGAGTGGTTGTCAAGATTGCTTGAAACCGGCATCCAACAATATAAAAGTTTGTCTTCCTGGTGTATATGGTAGGGCAATAGATGCTGGATGTTTCATGAGGTACTCAGATACGCCTTTCTTTGCTGATAACCAAACTACCAACATTGATTTCTTCTTCGAAAATAGTGAGTTTTGTATGAAATCTTTGCCTAGCTTAAGTTTTATATAAATAGCCGTTGTATCAAAATTGTCATGTTGTTGGACCAAAATGGCATTTGCAAATTTTAAGTTATTATACGCAGGAAGTTCAAGTAAGAAGAAAGCCATTATTGGAGGAGTAGTTGGAGGTGTAGGTGCTCTTTTCATTATAACTTTGTTTGTCTTGCTTAAACTATCAAGAAGGCCCAAGGAAGATCTTAGAGGTAATACCACCTAGGTTTTACAATGATATTTGAATTATGATGTCTTGTGTTTGCTTCTTTTTTAAATTAAAAAAAAAAAAACTATAAAATTCATGACATTATTATTTCAAATAATGTTTTTGTCTAATTAGATATAGATACATCAATATTTATATATGAATTTTCTTCATATAATGAAACGACCATAATTGCTTTCCTCCATAAAGGTGACATATTAGGGGCAACTGAACTGCGAGGCCCAGTGAATTACAAGTACAAAGATTTGAAATCTGCAACAAGAAATTTCAGTGAAGGAAACAAACTTGGAGAAGGAGGTTTTGGTGATGTATACAAGGTAAAAATAAAGTAATCAGAGTTTAAAAAACATCATATGTTTCATCACATTGTTCCAATGATTTCAACGAGTATAGCCCCAATTTTGTTTTCTAATTTCAATCAAATTTTCAATTATGGTATTGTTATATAACGGGCATTGGTGTCATGTATATGTCTCATTTTTCCAATGTCCTATTATTAAATTTCCATGTACAATTACTACTTACTATAGCATTATAATTCTCTTCTTGTATGGTGGACTAATTTGCCATGCCTTTATTTTGTGTATCAATGACTAGGGTACTCTAAATAATGGGAAGATAGTTGCTGTCAAGAAACTAGCTATAGGAAAATCCCCCAAAATAAAGGCAGATTTCGAGAGTGAAGTGAAGCTTATAAGTAATGTTCATCACCGGAATATGATCCGTCTTCTTGGGTATTGTAGCAAAGGACCAGAACGACTTCTTGTCTATGAATACATGGCTATTAAGTTCTTATTTGGTAACCTACACTCATCTCTTCATTCTTAAGAAAGCTTAATCTCTTATAATTGAAAACTACTTTTGAAATACATGCATTTAATTTAGTTTAAAAGTACGCTTAGATCTTATTGGGATATAGGTGAAAAACAAGGCTCCCTTGACTGGAAACAACGGAATGATATAATCTTAGGCACAGCTAGGAGACTTGCCGACCTGCACGAGGAATTCCATGTGCGTATAATACATAGAGATATCAAAACCAGCAACATTCTTCTTGACGATGATCTCCAGCCCAAGATTGCAGACTTTGGGTTAGCAAGGCTTCTACCTGAGGGGCAAAGTCATCTCAGCACCAAATTTGCCGGAACATTGTATGTCAAACTAGTAAAAATCATCCTTCTTTGGAGTTTGTCATTGTACTCACTACTTTGCATGGTTTGTGCATTACTTGCATAAAATTTGAAAGGAGGTGTCACGTAAGAGTGAGATTTCCTAACACATTATGATAAAGAAAAGATGCTTAATTAAAAAAATACAAAAGGTGGGGTTAATTATGTCAAAAACCTTATAACTTAATTGACACATCTTAGTATTTTCAACAAAATCTAGGGTTCAAATCCCTGTCTCTCAACTAATTAAAACATAAACTTTTAAATATATATATATATATATATTCAATTTAACATATTAAGTTAAAACTTCTACAAGAAAGAGGCAAATACCTAGCCCTCCTTAGGTAGAAAACAAAAAATCAACAATTCTAAAAGCTATAGGCTCTCCTCAAAACATCAGCTTTTTTGAATTTCAAAACTCGTTCATCTCTTTAGTGATTCATTCTTAGTAGTAATTAGTTTCTTATATTTATATAATTATGTTGGCGTCTTTAGTGTAGAAATTTGGTAATCTCTTGGTGTTCATTCCCTTTAATTGTTAGAAGTTATTCTCTTGTTCAAAATCCTTGCTACCTTATCTCTTTTTTCTTTTCTCTCATGTTGATTTTATCTTCTCTTTGGATGGATTTTTTTTCCTTTTCGTTTTTTAACCCTTTCTCTCCAAAATCACAATGAGCACTTAAGTTGCTTAAGTAATTTTTAAATAATCTCAGAGTACAGGAACATGGTATTCTTTCCTTTCACATTCATAATAGACCTTGTTAATTAAATTCATAGTGAGTCTGCTATGAATATAAGAGGAGTGAGTACCACATTACTATACTTGATAATTACTTAATAATTTTCCAAGTTGCCTAGGTCTCTTCTTTTTCTTAGACAAATTTTTGGGCTGAAAATGAGTTTAACCCTCACCCTCCCTTAAACCCTCCATCCTACCACCTAGGCTGGCCAGCAGTAACCTTACCATCGTATCAATTTGAAAATCTAAAGATGTCATATGAGGGCTTAAAAATTGGGCATGGTTAACTTTAAACAGTTAGCTAGTCATCTAGTCAGCTTTCTAAAGATGTCATATGAGAGGGTGATTCAAAGAACAAGGTAATTAAGGAAATTTGAAGAAAAAAAAAGTCATTTCTCATTTAAGACAAATATATCATTTAAGACAAATTTATAGAGTATAGACTCACATGTGAAGTTTCAAATCTATTACATTTAAATTTTAAATGACGTAAATGTTTGTATATCTATTAGATTTATAAAATTTAATTTAAACCATGAAATAAATCCATTTTAAATTATAAGAGAATTATTGTCTTATGGATTGATAGGGCCTAAACATGTTTAAGATTTTTCTAGATATTAAAAAAAAAAAAAGATTATTAAGGAGGTCATTAAATTATATAAATCAGACTTTTGGGACCTAACACGTAATATAACTTATTGACCTTGTGCTGGCAATATATTGAAATTTACTTTGAAAATTTTGAGTCAAGTAGGTTTCTTTAAAAAAATTGTCTCTTCTTTCTTCGTATGTGTGTGTTAAAAATACTTAGTATTAAAAAAAAAAAAATAATTTTCATAATGAGTAAAATGTGCCTCTTAATATTATGTGCCTGTGGTGGCAAGCCTCTTGGCTTCTGACAAAACTTATGTATGTTGTAATAGACTCATTAACTCTTAATTTATGCAATTATCATGGTTAACTGAAAAAAAAGAAAAAAAAGTGCCTCTTTCAAGCCTGAAATGACAAGAAAAAAAAAAATTATCGGGAGAAGACAAGAATATGGTACCCCTAGCCCTAGGATTGCAAGGTTATTATTATTTTTTTTTTCTTCAAATTTCCTTAATTACCTTGTTCTTTGAATCACCCTCTCATATGACATCTTTAGAAAGCTGACTAGATGACTAGCTAACTGTTTAAAGTTAACCATGCCCAATTTTTAAGCCCTCATATGACATCTTTAGATTTTCAAATTGATACGATGGCAAGGGTGCTACTGGCCAGCCTAGGTGGTAGGATGGAGGGTTTAAGGGAGGGTGAGGGTTAAACTCATTTTCAACCCAAAAATTTGTCCAAGAAAAAGAAGAGGCCTAGGCAACTTGGAAAATTATTAAGTAATTTCGGAGTACAATAATGTGGTCTATTATGAATATGAGAGGAGNATGGACACTATAAAATAAAGTTATGGGCGATAATAAAAACTTCAATACCGTTGGTAAAGTTTTATATTATATTTTTTTAATAAATGTTATGTTCATAATATTTTTACAACACTTTCACAATAAATTTTAAATGATAAGTTGTTAATTTGTTATCGGCAATTAATAGTGTGTTAAAAAAGTAATTCTAGTGATAAATTTAAATTAGAACTATTGAATAATGATAACTTATCACCTAAAATTTGTTATGAAAATATTGTAAATTTTTTTTTTTTTTTTTTATAATTTAAACAAATATGATGGAGCTTTGGATAACAAAAAGTATATTTTAATCACAATGACTTGGAAACAAGTATCATTAGAACACAATTAATAATAATAATTGTAGGGTCTATATTTGTGGCTCAAACCCAAGAGGTATGTAATATGAGCCCAACAAGCCCAATACAATGAATTTGTAAAGAGTGGGTGAAAGAACTAGGCGGTTTGTGAACTAAACAACAGTTAATCAAGGTTTAATAGATAAATAAGTGCAAGAACAAACTTGAAACTTGAATAAATTGTTGTCCGAGGAGACCAACTTTTGTTTATATACTTCTTAGAGCTACAGTAAACATTATTTCTCTCTTCCTTTCTCTCTTTTTTCGATTCCCCTTTTATGAGAGGTCTCTTACATTTATATAGTTTTCTTTTTAGACCATCTTGATCGTCCACTTGTTCTTCATCTAAGCATGCACTTGAGTACATGTCCCATCAGGTACCTTCTTTGGTTCTCAACGAGCTATGGCAGCTAAGACTGAACTGTTCAAGGGTCTTCTTCACATAAATGCAACCAGAAAAGTTGCTACAGTGCATTTAATGTGGTGGTAGCAGCTTTTCCTTTAGATATTTCTTTGTTCTTATCATTTTTCTACGTGCCTGAAGTTTATCCTAATCGTTAAAACTTCCAGGGAGGTCACCAAAACCACCCAGGTATTCGTTTGACCGATATTCTTCATATCCGAGGAGGACATACTCCTCGGACTACATTCCTCTACCATTTCCTTGCGCGGTTCTCCAGGCCAAAACCTTTCTCAATAATTCACTTCTCTTCGGATGTACTCACATCTTCAAATAGGGCCTAAGGCCCAATATGTACATTTAAGCTTTTATCCCCACAATAATAACAATAATAATAATAATAATAATAAAAGGTATTAGTAGAACACATAATATACATTATTGTCAGTTTTTTTAAGACATTATCCCTCTTTTTATGTATGTGTTAAATTACTTAACATTTTATAATAAATAAAAATAAAAATCTATTTTAGTGTAGCTCCCTCGGCTAAGACGGTTTTTTTGTNTTCAAGTCTCTAGGAGGGAGTTTCACACACATATACACTTAGATTAGGTTAGAGTAAAAATTCTATCTTGTATAAAAAAAATGTTATTATTCTTTCACAAAAAAAAAAAAAAATATATATATATATATATAAAAGTAATTGTCTACCACTTACAACATCTCATTCCAATAAATGATGAAAAATTTTCCCTAACAAAATTAAGAAAACTCCTTTATTGATCTACCGAATATGCAAAATACTTTTTTTTTTTTTTGAGAAAGATGCAAAATACTAACAATTTTTTTTTTTTTTTTTTTTTTTGTTGAGAAAGATGCAAAATACTTGTTAGTACTAGGTTCTTTATTTTCTTCCATTGATCTAGACGGATGCCAAAGGGGTCGTTGGACATTTTTAGATAGGGTCATAAACGGAATGGACACATAATATAATAATTGTTCATTTATCCATTTATTATTTATTTGAACTAATAATTAATACCTATTATTCACACAACTAATTTATTTTAGACACCACTCAACCCACTCATAACCCAATTATTATATTCACATTTGTAATTACAAAAATTTTAAAACCTCCCAACTAACCAAATGACCCCCTTTGTATTTTCAAAAATGACCCAAATATCCATAAACTCATAAAACCTCTAAGATGACCATCCCCCCCCCCCCCCCCTCCCAATCTTTATGAAATCTCTAAAATAACCAAAATATCTCACCATAACTTGTAAATAAAAAAATACCCTTGAAACTCCAAAATGATTGAAATACTTAGAAACCTAAACAAATAGAAAAAAATATCCTCAAAACCTCCAAAACAATCAAAATACCCCTCCTCACATAAACATCTAAAATATCATCGAAAATGACAAAAATCCTCTTAGACTTCCAAAATAACCAAATTACTCCTAAAATCTCTTAAATAAACAAAATAACCCTGAAAGCTCCAAAATGACTGAAAGTCATAATCAAATTGAAAGATGGAAGAAAAGTCTTTGTACAAAAACCTTTTTTACCAAATTGAGTTTTGACTGGTTGAATTGGCTTAAAATGCAATGAATTATTTTCATACATACGTACATACATACATACATACATATATATATATATAAACTATCTTTGATATATTTAATTTCTATCATGCTACTATCTTTTTTTCCTGGATTCTGTGTGAATATTTCTCAATTGCACTTGTTGTAAACATCATATAGTATTTTGATATAAAATTAAAAGCCATTTCCGTTCAAAGATGCAAAAGATTGTTAGATGTTTCACTTGGATTTTCATTTACGCTATGTTTGTGTTTGTTTTGAAGTAAAATATTTTCAGGAAAATATTTTCATATTTTACAGTGTTTGTTTTGCAATAAAATATTTGGTCAAAAGTAAAATATTTTCAGCCAACCAAAATAACCAAGGCCAATTTGTGTAAAATATTTTACACTTGAAATATTGGTAAAACATTTTACATTTTGTTCTCTCTCTCAGCCCGATACTCTACCTATCTCTCTCACTCTCACACTGTATTAGTATTTTATACAAAACTTAGTCCACCATGGTCCTTCTCTCCCACCTATCACCAGCTTCACCTTAGGCACCACCCATCACCAGCTCCTCTCTTCGTCAGTGCTACCCATCACCAACTTCACCTGAGTTTTTTTTTTTTTTCCCCCTTTCTATAATCCTCCATTGTTGTTGTCAGCTCCACCATTTCTTGGCCACCTCCACTGTCATCCACTCATCCACAAGTTCTTAGTTTTAATTTTTTTCCCTTTACTGCCGAGTGGGTTACCGATCTGGGTTTTTGCTTCGTTTGGGTCTAGCGTGGCTACTTTGTTGTGGTAGTGGTTGGCTATGAGAAATATTCCAACAACGATTTTTGTTGTCATCCACGATTTTATACTTGCATTTTAAAAAATTTTAAAACACTCATATTCTTTATTACAATTTTAGGAATTCTGCATTGTTGCAGAGGAAGAAAAAAAAAGGGCATTTTTAACAACAAAAAGAAGCCTCAAAACCTTTCTCTTCAAAGTTCTCTCTCTATTGGTGTGGGTGAGTTTCTGTTAAGTAATTGGGGGTGTTTAAGTTTCAATTTGCTTAGAGATTTTGGGAATTTTTGGCATTTTTTTTCTTCTTCTTCCAGTGTAGAACTTGGTTTTCAAGAATCAAGGTAGTCCTTTTTATAGTCCTTGTAAACCAAAACTGTTTTGTCCTCAATCACAATGGTTTTAAGATAGTCTTTTTTGGAGTCCTTGTAGACTTTGACCTCTATGTACTTTTTGGAAGTTAATAAAACAATATTTTAATATTTTAATATTTTTTTCTGTCCATTTTACGTTGTGCCAAGTACTGAAAAATATTTTACACAACATTTTCATGTACATAGTCAAATACTGTAAAATGAAAATATTTTCCTGCAAATATTTTACATGTAAAATATTTTATTTTTGCAAATATTTTACGTTGAAACAAACAAAGCGTTAAGCTTTTTCATTGTAGACATTTTTATATTCTTTATGGAATTATGGTTTTTGAAGAGGCAGTACGCTCTTTAGTGTACTAAGAATTATCTATAGGTGTTCTGGATTTAGTGACCTTTTAGGTGCATTTTTATTATTTTGGAGATTTTGATTTTATTTTGATCATTTTAGAAAGACTAAAATGCAAAACTAACCCTTTAAGTTTCATCAGATTTCATTTTAGTCCTCTAACTTTGCTTTTTGTTCATTTCAGTTCTCTAACTTTCAAATTTATTCAATTAAGACTTTTCCATCAACTTTTATTATATGTTGTGGTTAATTTTTCAATTTTTTAAATTTTTCTTCAAATTTTTTAAATTAAAAAAAAATCTATTAATGATTGAAAAAAATTTTCCAAATTTTTTTTTCCCAAAAATTTTAACAAAGGTTATCAGAAAGGCCTTAATTGAATAAATTTGAAACTTAAGTAATTGAAATGAATGGCAGCAAAGTTAAAGGACTGAAATAAAATCTGAAGAAAATTAGATGGTCAATATTACATTTTAGCCTTTTAGAAATTTTGGGAGGAAATTTTAATGATTTTGGATGTTTTAGGATATTTTGGTCATATTTAGAGGTTTTTAGGTATTTTGATCAATTTTGATATTTCAAAGGGTATTCTTATTATTTTCTTTGAGGTTTAGGGTGGTATCTTGGTCACGTTTGATATTTTGTGAGTATATTGGTCATTTTGAAGATTTTAGTGTTATGTTGGTCATTTGAAAGGTTTCAAAAGTATTTTTGATCATTTTAGAGCTTCGTGGATATATTCTTCATTTTAAATATTTAGGGGATATTTTGATTATATTTGAGGTTTTAAGGGTATTTAGTCATTTTTGAAGTTTTAGGGGTATTTTGATCATTTTGTAGCTTTCAAAGTATTTTAATCATCTTATAGGTCCTAGGAGAATTTTGGTCATTTTGAAGATTTTAGTATTTTAATAATTTGAAGGTTTAAGAATATTTTGGTTGCTTTCTAGGTTTCAATGGAATTTTTAGTCATTTGGGAGCTTTCAAGGATATTTTCAATTAACTAAATAACCTCACCATCATCATTCACTAGCCCAGCATATGCTTGTAAAAATAATGATCTAGTTGTATGGAATGGATAAAAGAAATTCTAGACATGTAAAACGATGAAATCTCGTTGTATGGAATATACACTTGTTACTTGTTAAAAATAATAATAATTAAGATATAGATTATTGAATTAAATTCAATAATGTGTGAAACACTTGTTACTAGCAATCCTTTGCTTGTATTATGCATGTTCTCCTTATATGGACAAAAAATCAACTAAGTACATATACTTATCCTGAAATTCTTAGTACGTGGTTTGAAAACAACCAAAGTTAATTTCACATGTGATTTATGTTTATGGGTCCCTATTTTATGTTTCTCAAAAAAAAAAAAATTATGGTGCAATTATAGGCATGGAAACTGTACGAGAATAACAAGCATTCGGAGTTGGTGGACGAAACCTTAGACCCAGAAATTTTTTAATTTCTTTTGAAATATATAGTTCTTTCATTTGTTGTTCTGCAACTTCTGCAATTCACATGTTAAAATTCTATTCTTTGTTTGTCTACAGGAACTTGGTTTTTTTAATTTTTTGTGTTTGTGCTTAGTAGCTTTAATAAACTGAACTTTTCATTTGGTGATAAGCTCTGTTTTCTATCCACTTTCATTATTCTCTCTTGCAATTATAAGAATTATTTATTTTTTGTATTGTTTTAATTCTTTCTGATACTTGTGCCTGCAAATTCTTTTCTTAGGCTTTGGTTTCCTTGACAACCACAAATTCATGTCTCACCTAGGGAGGGCTTGAAATTTCCCTTGCAATTCTTCTTGTTTCTTTGTCTTCTCTTGTTTAAATTTTGGTCATTCAATTCGAATGTGATAATGCCTGTTGATGTTGAGAGACTGGTAGATTAACAAAGTTTTTGACCTTAATATGGTTGCCAGGGAAAATAATACAACTTTTTTGGTTCATTGCTTATTTGAAAGTGGTAATTTCTCTTATTGGTATGGTGCAGGTAGATTGATGCTGATCTTGTGGTTGCCTAGGTTGAGTTTTTCAGGTTATTGGTTTGTCCTGTGATTGGCATGACTTAGGCTTTTTGTGAATTGAATTCTTTTAACTTACACATTTGGTCTTAGGATTATTATTTGTAAAAATTCTGTGAATCAAATTCTTTTAATCTATATATTTGGCTTTTGCATAATTATTTGTAAAAAAATGAATTGTGGTTCATTACAGGTATTATAAAATATGTATTGGAAAATATGTGTTGTAAGTACATTTCAAGTGCTATAAAATTGAAATTTTTTTTTTTAAAAAAAAAGGACCTATACCAATGCTTTTGAAAGCACTGGCATAGGTCCTTTTAAATTATATTGATCAAGACCAATACCAGCGCTTTTCAGAGTGCTAGAATAGGTATTGCCTATGCTAGCGCTTTCAAAAGCATTGGTTTAGGCCTTTTAAATTTTATTCATTCAAGACCTATACAAGTGCTTTCAAAACAGCTGGTATAGGTTATATTCACATTTTCATAAAGGCTGTCCCGACACAAGTAAAAACGCTGGGATAGGGTCCGAAAGTGACGGACCAATCCCAGCGCTTTTGAAAAGCGCTGGTACAGGTCCAGCAACCCTATACCAAGAGTCCAAATGCGGCATTTTGAAGTGCCGGGAAAAAAAATGCCGAGATAGGAATTTTGACCCTATCCAAGTGCTTTCTAGGGCTATCCCAGCGGCTTTCAAAATGTTGGGATAGCCCCCTTTTTTTGTAGTGAAAATAGAAGAAGTGAAGAGAACCGTAGAGATTGCTCTAATGTGCACACAGTCATCAACTTCTCTAAGGCCTTCAATGTCTGAAGTTGTTGTTTTGCTCAAAAGAAAGGGGTCACTAGAGCATACCCCACCTACTAAGCCAGCCTATGTTCATTCTGATAAGAAGGTTGGTGAAGAAAAATCAATTTCAACTGCCACGCCCATATCTAAAGCCATTGTCTCTATCTCTCAAATCTCGAGTCGCTAAACTATGGATATCTGAAATTCTTAAGCAACTTGTATGTATGAAGTTTGATAGTTTCCTTCATGCTTGTTAGATCTTGTGTGTGTGTCAGACATGGGCTTGTGAAGCTGTAATAATGAATCTCATTCACTATTTCCTTACTCTAGATGGGTATACGTGGAGATTGTAATATGAACTCACTCGCAGAATCTCTAGCTGAGTACAATTACTAGTGGTTGAATGAACAATTGGCTCAATTGCTTTCTTGAAAAACAAGAAACAATCATACTTTTTAGGTTTCTCCTCAACTGAATGGCAGTCGACAAGAAAACCTTTGAAGCTTATATCAAATAATCAAATAAATATCTCCTTTGTTCTAGTGATTGTGCAGATGCAAATTCTTTTCTTTAGATTAAGAACGTAGGTTTTGAAAGCTTTTATATCAGATAATAGAAAAGCGCAGAGAGAGAAACCAACTTGAAGTTGAGACACCAAATAAGAAATATGAAAGAGGATGTTGCTAGTGATAATGGTGTCATCCACATAGAGGAGGAAAATAGTGACCTTGGAAGTATGAAGTACAAATAAAGAAGGGTGAATCGATGGAACAAATGATAGGTGAATCGATCAAACCAGGCCCAAGGTGCCTATTTAAGTCCATAAAGAGATTTATGGAGTTTGCAGACATGTTGAGGGATCAACATAACCCTGTGGCTACTGCATATAGACATCTTCCTTTAGAAATCCATGTAAAAAAGTATTAGAGACATCCAGTTGCCTAAGAGGCCAATGAAAACTCACAGCCAAGGAAAGAATAAGCTTGATAGTAGTTGGTTTCACCATAGGACTGAATGTTTCTGTGTAATCAATACCGGGTTGTTGGTGAAAGTCTTTTACAACTAGCCTAGCCTTATACCTGGTTATAGAACCATCTTAATTCATTTTTAGTTTGAATACCCACTTACATCCAACCAAATTGACCCCAGGGAACAAGAGACCATGTGTTTTGCTTTTGTAGAGCAGAAAATTTAGCATTCATGGCTTTGCACCAATTGAGGTATTGAGAGGCAATCTTGTAATTAGGAGGTTTAATGGCATTGTAGTCAATAATAGCCTTATAGCACAGTTTAGGCTTAGTAATGCCACTCTTAGACCTAATCTGCATAGAACGTGTATTAAGAATAGAGATAGACTGAACATTGGAAAATGATGTAGTAGGAAGAATAGGAGCAAATTGAGATGGAGGAATTAAAGCTGAATCAGGTAGAGAATGAGATTGTGAAGGAGGAACCGAGGCAGACTTAGAAATGATAGATGGGGAATTAGACTCTAGAGATGGAAAAGTTAAAGAAGTTGATGAAACAATAGTAGTGAGTTTTGGACCAAGAAGAGATGGTTGATTAGTAGAATGGAGATAAAGGAGGTTAGAAAACTAGGATTGATTAGAATAAGCAAAAGTGGGAGCAGATGGAGGAAAAGCAGACAAATAGAGAAAATGGAATTTGAACTCATTAAATACAACATGTCTAGAGGTATAGACTTTATTGGTAGAAGGATCAAGACATAGATAGCCTTTAGAACAAGTAGAATATCCTAAGAAAACACACTCAGTGGTTCTTTGATCAAGCTTATGAGCTGTATAAGGCCTGCGAAAAGGATAGCAGACACAACCAAACACTTACAATTGTGAAAGGTCTAGTAAGGAATGATGAAGAACAAACCAAGGGGAATTAGGGTGTAACACAGGACTAGGTAACAAATTAATCAAGATGACAATAGTTTGAGCAGCAAAAGACTAGTAAGAATTAGGAATTTGGGACTATGAAAGGAAAGTAACAGTAGTTTCAATAATATGTCTATGTTTCCTTTCAACAAGCCCATTTTGTTATGGGGTGTAGGGACAAGAAATTTGATGATTTATGCCATTAGAGAGAAGATATAGTTTAAAAGGATGTGAAGTGTACTCTCCTCCTCCATCAAACCTAAAGGTTTTGATTTTGGTGGAGAATTGTGTTTCTCCCATGGATTTAAAATGCTAGAACTTGGTAAAGACTTCAGATTTATTAACAAGCAAATACAACCAAGTAAATCTGGTGAAATGATCTACAAAAATCACATAGTATTTATATTGATTAACAGAATTTGGAGCAGGCGCCTACAAATCTGAATGAACAAGTTCCAAAGGACAATTTGCAACAAATTTAGAAGTACTAAATGGTAATCTATGCATCTTACCATGTAAACAATAAGTACAAGACTGTAAAATATTGGTACATTTATTTGCAAATGGAAGTAAAGAAGATAAAGCTAAGCTAAGAACTTGGTGATTAGGATGACCAAGTCTACTGTGCCAAAGTTGAAGTAAAGAATTTTGAGAAGCAATACTATTGTAGACCCTAGGAAAAAGACTAAGATTGTGAGCTTTGTTTGGATAGATTGGATACAGCCCTTGTTCACTCTTGCCCTGGTAAAGGACATTCCCTGTGGCCAAAGCCTGAATAGATAGTATGTTCTCATAAAAATAGCACCAACAATGATTATCATGATAGATTTTATGTACTGAAGCTAGGTTTGAGGTTATTGAAGGAACTATTAAAACATTATTGAGAGTAAGAGATGAATTAGAAGAGGGAATAGTGACATTACCAACATGTGTTATAGGAAGATTTTGACCATTGCCCACATTGAAATGATCAGCACCATTATAAGCTTTTGGAAATGCAAGATTGTTGAAGTTAGTTGTGACATAGTCTGTTGCGACACTATTAGCTAGCTAGGGCTGTTCTTGTGCAATGGCTGCATTAGACGCTATGGCCATTGCTACAAGTTTGGTTTGAGGGTGCTTTCCCTAATATGCATAGTCCATTCTATGGTAACAATCCAAGGCCTAATGACCTGTTTTACCACAAATCTAACGTACAGGCCTATTAGTTCTTTGAGAAAATTAATTTGGGGAATATTGGGAATAATAGCCTTGTGACTAGTTTTGAGATTGTGAACTTGGATTAGAAGAGTTCCTACAACGACCTCTTTGGCCATTGCTGGAATCTCTTCCACGACCTTTATTACCATAAGACTGTTGATTATAATTGGTATTATTTGGAGGTCTTGTAGTGTTAACTGCTATAGCAAATGTTTCTTTGACTTCAAAAGAACTCCTACAACCATTAGCTTGTCTCTAACCACCTTTATCTTCTGCAGATACACATCCACAGTCTTAGATCCTTTGTGAATGTTGTGAAATTCTCCTTTGAGATTCATCACTTGTGATCTGGAGATGGAAGAAAATTGATTCTCTAGAACTTTCCACACGTCGATGGCAAAAGTACACCCAATAGTAAGTGCAAGCATTGATGGTAAAAGTGTAGAACTTATGAAGATTAATAGAGCCTTTTCTTTGGATTTCCAAATCTGAAAATCTAGATTGATCATAGTTGTAATTGAATTGGACAAATCCTTAAGAAATTTATCAAGAACTAGTTGAAACTCATCGAGGAGATCAAACATCGCATATGTTTCTAGCACCATTGTTATTTGATGGTTCCAAACTATGTAGTTCGAGCTATCCAGTTTTACAGTCATCATGTTAGCCATTTTTTATAGAAGCAATAAAGGTTGGCTCATCAAATTCATAGAAGAGAATGATGGAGCCATTGTTGACGTGCTCGAGGTCGATGTATCGAAAGTTGAAGAAGCCATAGTTGAATTTCCCAAGGTTTGCTCTGATACCATGAAAGCTTTTATATCAGATAATAGAAAAGCACAGAGAGAGAATTTTGAAGAAGATGAAGGTGAAGATGAGAGAGTGAGAGAGAAAGAATTGAGAGAAAACTTGTATTTTTTATTGATAATGAAAATATACACTGTATGAGATATTTATACTAATCATATTTTGCTCTAACTGAATCTTGTAATTATCAATAATTAAGCACATGTAACATAAATTTGAACAGATTAACAAACTTAATAACATACTTAACTTTGGAGGGAAAGTTTGTTCAGGAGGAATATTTCTGTTATGATTGGTACGATTATATCTTGATGAATCCAGGCTTGTGTTTGGGCTACTAAGTGAAACAACACTGTGTGAGTTGGTGAAGACACATGTGCATACTTAAGTTGACTTCTTAATTCACACGTGTGTCAATAGGGGAAACGTTGTCGTTTGGTGCGCCATGCTTCTGTGTTGTGCTAGTATTTTGTTTAACAGGTTTGGGGTATTTATAGGCTTTTGAAAAGAGGGGAGGGGGGAGGGTGATCACTTCCCTATGAATGGGGAACCTGACAACAAACCATTCCTTAAATGGCTAAGGAATGGTTTAGGATCCCTTTCCGATGTTCTACAATACAAGGGCTATCAACTTCATTTAATGAAGGAGTAATGGTTACTCAGAGAATTAAATGCGAAGTGATAGTTGTTGGAGTGATGGTTTGTGTTTCAAACACTTAGCATTGTGCTTTGTGGCCCACATCGGTTAGAAGTGAACCATGTTATGTGTTTATAAGCCATTATGTTTATAAGCCATTATCCACCTTAAGTGGTAACTTCAAAGATAATGGGCTAGGTTTTAGAGTTGAGATTGGGTTGGGTTTATGCTTAACTCTACCTTTATTGGACTTTATCATTTTCCTTTCTTTTCCTTCTAGCCTTTTTAGCTTAGCCTATTGGGCATGCACAGTAACTGTTGGGGCCAACCCTAATCTCTCATTTCCTTTGGCATATAAAACCCTTCTATCCTCATTTCTTCTTCTCATCTTCCTTTTCCAGCTTCACTCCACAACTCCCTTGTTTTCTTCTCTTCTCTCACAAAACTTTATACACTCGTTTTGGGTGTAAGGAAAGGCAAAATAAAAAGGATGTTCTTTAGGGCACGTTTGGTACATTGTAATGATTATTACATGGAAATAGGAATAAGTATTATAAGGAATATATTAAGTTGGAATATAATAATTATTACTATTCATTAATTTGGTGACCATTTAGGAATAAAGTCCGGAATATGCATCCACAATTTAGTAGAGTATAAAAAGAAGATGTAATTAAATCATTTTTAAGTCAAATTTCCTAAAATATACTTATTTTAGGGTGTTCAAAATATAGCTAATAATTAACAACAAGGAAAATTTATTTTCCTTCCTTTTATAGATGTGGCAACTAATGGCATTTTAGGAAATTTAAAAAAAAAAAAGTTATTACATAAGGTGAATGAATAGATATTCAATACTTTTGAGAAGGAATAGTTATTCCTCATTTTGAAGAATAGCTATTCATAAGGAATAACTATTCATTGTAATAAAAATATAACCAAACAACTGAATAGTTATGCCATAGGAATATCTATTATATTACAATGTCTATTACAGTCTACCAAACGTGCCCTTAGTTCTTCTTGATTGGGTGTATGTCCATCTCAAAAATATTTGCTATAGACTAATCCTGGGGGATTGTTTGGCCAAGAAAGCCTAAAGCACCGAGTTCTACTCTGGATGACATGAATTAACTTTTAAGGACAACACAATTTGCGTGATTCTATAGTTTGTGAGATCTTTCTAACTCTATCTATTTATTTTTGTGATTGCTAATTTTTTTTAGGGTTTATATTGTTGAATCAAAACTTGTTTATTTAGCCATATTTTTCAACAACAGTTGGCCCTCCTAAGAAGATAACTAATATAACTATTAAATTAATTATAACGTTACCATGGTAAACCTTGGTTCAACATTGGTCCACCTCAAAAACCTTGACCTCTCCATTTTTCAATTCTTTGAACAATCCAAGTTTCAAAACTATGCTAGGAGTAGGGTGCATACCTGAGTCGAGAATGCCAAAGCACTAGTGAGGTAGGAGAAGATGAATACCGACAAAAAGAAGTCAGAGGCTAAAAATTTGAACATGTGTCCAATTCTATGGCCAGTCCCAAGCTCTTGCCATGTCCCTAGATCTTGCACAACATAACTAGAGAAATAAAAGGTGATTCAATAACCAAATTTAGCTTATTGCCCACAAAACTAATTTGTATAAGAGATTGGGCACATGTAACACCTCAGGAATCAAAAGATTGGACATAGAGATGGTGCCTATACTAAGAATAGACATAGTGGAGCCATCGACTGTGTGAATAGTAGGTGGTTCGCAAAATTGAAATTAGAAAGAAAAAAAAAAAGACAAATACGGTGTCATGTAATTGCAATAGGCAAAGTTAAGAAGCTAAAAGGAAGACTTACTAGGCAAGATAGAGAGCAGGGTAAGATGATGTATTACCAAACCTAGTCAGAGCCTAAGTGATGATAATTTGGTCCTTCATAATCTTAAAATTTTATAAAAACAACACTCAATAGATTGCTAAGTGGTGTAAGACTAAAAAACATTATACAAAAGTGAAACCTTAATGCATGTGTAGGAGTAGAGTCTAAAGTCTTTATTCCTAAGTAAGTCAAATTCTAAGGAGAAAATTGATATTTTGTCTAGTTTTGACTCTTGGTAAGTGGGGTGAAATGGTTTCGTTGGGTTATGACAAAAAAAATATTGGAGAATCAATCTCAAAGGCAATTGAAACAATACAACCAACTTAAATAGACCAAAGGGCTTTAAAAATATCGATTTTATGGAAGCTTCATTGCCAACTAAAGTGAGTTTGGCTACAACTTTTTTCTTTCTAAGAAGCCGATGAGACGTCATATTATTCATATATGGCATACTCTACTTGCGAGAGTGTAATGCCTTCAACAAGCTAGGGAAAGCCAATGTCTTTTTAATGGCAAGCATTACAAAGTGGTAGGAAAATCAATACAATATCTTATGATTTAAGCATGGTGATCCACTACATGCAAGGACATAGCCAACCCTCAACAAGATGGGAATGCTAGTGCATAAACCTCGCAAAGTGCCAAGTGCCAAAGAAGCCAACGAACCCTTACCTCATTGCCATATGGTAACTTGCTATATGGGAGGATAAAACTTCTCCTTAAGAAAATAGTAAACCTATGCATTCTTTGAGTCACTGTATGCATGAACTGTTGGAAAACATAGTTTTGCATCTCATACAAAAACACGCAGCGGAAATAAATGAAACTACTTTATTCATGTGAAATAACATGGAACATCAATATTTTAGAAACAAAGAATAGGAAGGCGTACCTTGATGTAGTGAAAGTAAAAAACAAACGAAAATTGAACTTCGAAAGACTTTCAATCTTCCCCCCAATTCCACATATGCCCAAGATATGTGGTTTTTCAATCAATTCTATACGTACTTGTCCAAGAGAATAAGAGAAAAGTCTCTTGAGAAATCTATATGTTTCTTTTTTTTAATCATATGTATATATTTTACTGCACTTGCATTTATTTTATTTAATAACTTTTATTAAATAAATAACTAATTATCTAATTGGGTTAGCCTTTTGGGCTAGCCCAATTAGGCTTTAGTGTGTGGCTTGGGTTGGGATTAAAAGGACAAATAAAGCTCTAACTCCAATGAACTTTGGGCATATCTGTCAACTTTTGACAAGCTTAAAATTACCATTTATTTTATATATATATATATATATATTTATTTATATTTAGAAAAATATTAATATATATATATATATATGAAATTCAATTTTATAAAATATAAACTTTAGTAACTCTTTACTAAAGTGGTTAGGCCTAATACTCTGAATAACCAAACTCATTAAACTTATCGCAAGAGAATATTTTATATCTCTATAAAGAGATTATAAATTCCATCTTGAGAATATATGTTCCTTTAACACTACATGTGGTTGCCCAACATACCAAGGTTTTGATGTTAGATTAGATCTTACTTCTGATATATCAAAGCAACCTACATTTCATGATCAGGTTCACTATTCTATCAAGATTGAGAGTTTATGTAAATAAAAGTCGTGAAATTTATTATTCATTTGAGAGTCGTTAATAGAATAATAAATCTCATAGTAATCCAGTTCAATATGTCTTATACACTTAGTGTGCATTTGGCTCCAAATTAAAAAGCCAACTTATTTTACTATTCAGCTTACTTTTGCTACTATTTATGGGCACCATTACACTTTTTGGCACTATTCATGGGCCTCACTATACTATTTCAACTAACTTTTAGCTTTATCTACAGTACTTTCAGTAAAAAAATTCCAATTTCAGCAAAATAAGCGAATCACAAACAAACCCTTAAAACATATTAACATATCAAGTAGAAGTCTCCACTTCTATGATCAAGACAAATGATCTTAGTTGACATGTTATAGTCTTCGCAAATAAAATGCCCAATTTCATCATCGACTATGAACTAAGATTCTAAGTTTACAAAGAACTTGTGATTTATACTTCTATGACTGAATAATTCATATACAATGCATTTCAAGGACTATATGATAACATAATTTCATATATAATGTCATACACAATATTATACAATAGGATTTTAGGGCACTAATCCTAACATAAACATGATCTATTTAAAATATTATGGCAAGACAAGCTTTATTTAAGCCGTTGTTTGTGAGAACACAATCAACCCCTAAGAAATAGTGACAAAAAAGTGCACCATGACCTACAATGTGCGAAAACATAACTTATATATGGGAGCTTCTTGAAATTAATGATGTAGTGACCTAACACATGTCGAGTATAAGTCAACTACCAAGCGGCGAGCGAAAAATGCTTGTCAATATAGCACTAAAAAAATGGCGCGCAGACAGCAAGACACATGCTTAGCCAAACCTTGTTTACAATGAAATGACAACCAAGCAACACATCTACTAACTTGCTCAAGCAAAGGAAAAGCCATATTCACAACATGTCCAATCAAGCATGTGTCATTCTCAAGAGACTAAGCGTATACAATCTATCAAAGTTTTGCTACTCAATCACAACCAAAAGCATGCTCATAGCCTACAAAAATGTAGGTGAAAATTCAACTTTGGTCACTATTATTTTAACCTTGCTATCAATTTGGTCCATACAAACAAATCATAGCTTTTCTTGCACTTTCTTGGCAACCAAACACAAAAACACAAATCAAATATGCTAATCTCCAACTTTGGTAAACACAAATATCAACTTAGCAACCAAAATAAACCTAGATTTGGACCCAAAATGAATGTAAATTAAAAATAACATGGTTCAACTTGACTGCAAAATAAAAATAAAAAAGACTAATTTGATTGCTATTAAAATGTAGGGATCTAAGGGCATTCACATCCAGGAATTCTATCCAATCCCATTCTACCATCCTAAAAAGCTACTTTATCAATTACACAATACCATTTTACAATACATGTAGCATTCCAACTTTTTTTGTCCTATTCTAATCATTAAAATAATATTTCTACACAATAAAATATATTTTTCATTTTTTATTTTTTTCCCAATTTTCTCCTCCACATGTGTATACATCTTCCAGACTTTTCCTTACTTTTCACCTTCTTCCAGACTCCTCCAAGCTCCCTCAACCTCTAGCACCGCGCTTCCATTGCCCAATCACCACCACCACCGTGCCTCCACCATGCACACCACACCACCATTGCCCACTACCCACCAAAGTCCCACCGAAACAAAAACCCATATTAAAAAAAAAAAAAAAAATCAACCCCCATCAAAACCTAGACACCGCCGCCACTAGATCAACGTTTCCTCCATCGTTGATGAACCCATCATCGGTGAGAATCACACCATCACAAAAAAAAAAAAAAAAAAAAAAAAAAAAAAAAACCCCAAATAAACCCCGATCAAAACCCAGACACCGCCACAGCTAGATCAACATTGCCACCACCACCACTAAATCAATGTTTCCTCCATCGTTGATCAACCCATCATCGGCGAGAATCACAGCGTCACAACAGGGGAAAAAAAAAAAAAAAAAAAAAACCTAGAACTTTGATGTGTGATGTTGATGTTGGGAGGAGGATGGTGTTTGGGTTTAAAGAGAGGAGAGAGTAGATGAGAAACAAAGAAGGAAGAGAGAGAAGAGAACAGAAAAAATGAGAGAGAGGAGAAAGATATTTCGGGGAAAGTAGAATAAAATATTAATTTTTTTTAATTTTTTTTTTTATTTTTACAATTGTGTTACAATGCAATTCTAAAGATAGAATTGCATTGTAGCAGTATTACAAATTTTTTTGCAATACTTGCTTTTTACAAGTTTGGATGTGGGGGATTTTTTGGGACTTTATGCTAAATTTTGCCTACATATGACATTAATGCTCTAATAGAGACCAAAATATATGGAGTAATGGCATTTTGGCCAAAAATGAATTAGGGTCCTAATGCTTATTGGAGAGAGCAAGGGTAAAAAAGGAATTGGGCATTCAAGTAGAGAAGGGCATATTTATCCCCTATCTAAATCTTCGTCTGTCAAGCCGATAGAGCTCTCCTTCTCTTGCCTCTGTACTGCCGCCGGGTTCTTCTGCTACTCGTTTCATATTCTACCTTTCATATTTTATTACCAAAGCAAAGGTACGTTTTTTTTTTCTTTTTAATGTTGTTTCTGTATTAGTTTGATTCTTTTATTAACATTTCTTTGTTTTGTCTCTTCACCGTGTTAAGTGGTTTCCTTTTATACAGAAGTTTTAGCCCAAATTACTATTGCTCTTTTTTTTCTTTTTTCCTTCTTCTTCTATGTTTTTCTTTTCCTGCAATATAAGAAAAAGAATGGCTCTTTGAAAATTTCTCAGCAGGCTAACAGGGTACAGAATCTAGAAAGTGCTAGGGTTTTGTTTTTTTTTTTTTTCTTTAATTTATTGAGTTGAAAAGAAGCTTCATTTATTTGAAAACCCTTATCCTCCATTTACTTTCGTTCACAATTTGTTGGACTTGGATTCATATCTGAGACTTGTGTTGGGATGGCAGGATTGGGCACATGGATTTGGATTTGGGAGGTTGAAATCCAAATACTTTGTTTGGATTGTTTAAAAAGGATCGAAGATTTGGATTTGAAAAATCCGTCAAGGGTTTTAAACCTTAAATCCTAGAATTTGAAATAACTTCTAAACCCATAAAATTTTAGAAATCCATTATACATACTTCTATATTGATAAGTTTGAAATTAAGGCATTTCAAATCCATCACTTTTAAATTCAAATCCAAATATAAAATCAAGTATCCAAACACAACCTATATGAAAGAGGGTTGTCATTGATTCAGTGTTTTTCCCTGCTCAGATGGATAGGGAGAGGCTCATGAAAATGGCTGGTGCCGTTCGTACTGGTGGAAAAGGAAGCATGAGAAGGTTTGACAGTCTTTCTCGTTTAATGAAATATGTCAAATTTTATTTTGTAGCTTACTCAACTAAAAAAAAAAGTTTATTTCTTACTAGAAAGAGCTTCTCATTTTATAAAAACGAATATTTATTCTTTCCTTTTTATTTGATTCAATACCAGCTATTTGTTATGGTGTCAAGTAAGTCAGAACTCATTGGCACAAATTTGGGACATGATTATATCTGATTTAAACATTAACTTTTTCTGGACTGAAAACTATTCTATAATTTTTTTTAGATTGTAAACCACTAGGATTTAACTTGATAAACATTCAGAAGAGATTCTCCAAGTTTCATTCTTCTGATTCAAAATTTGATATCAGAAAGATTACTCATGTTGTACTTTTATTCACAAAAACTACATAGTGTATTTGTTTGTTACTTTTGTTTAATGTGTCAAGGTTTAGTTGAGTTTGATGTGCCACTGTCTTGTGTGCTTTTGTACTTAGAAAAAAGAAGGCTATTCACAGAGCCACGACCACTGATGATAAAAGGCTTCAGAGTACCTTGAAGAGGATTGGGGTGAACGCTATCCCAGCTATTGAAGAAGTTAACATTTTCAAGGATGATGCAGTTATCCAGTTTATTAATCCCAAAGGTTAACTTCCTAACCTAAATATGGCTTTAGGATTGTGTAGCCTAAGCTTTTTATCCCACCGATGTTTTTGTAATTGATTTCCTATTTGGCAACCAATGACTAATAATTTTTATTATCTTGTATCCCAGTTCAAGCTTCCATTGCTGCCAACACTTGGGTTGTTAGCGGTTCTCCTCAAACAAAAAGTATTTTCTCATTCTCTTCTTCTACCATTTATATTTTCTAGAATGCTTGTCTGCATTTTTTTTTTGGTGGCTTTTTCTGTATCTTTATGTCTTTCAAGATGTGGTCTACATGAGTTGCTGAAATAGTATTTAAATGTTGTAATATTGCTGAGGTTCTTCTAACTTTATGCTTAGCATTCCCAGATTTTCATTCATGTCATATAGTAAGCCTTAAATCAGATCTTTTAAAGGGGCATTGCACTTTTGCCACTGATTTTTCTCTGCTGCACATTATTTCTTTAATAATTTTCAATGGAAAAGAACTAAGACTTGAACTTGTGTTTCAGAATTGCAAGATATTCTCCCAGGGATCATCAACCAACTAGGTATGATGCTATTATGTTTATCTTCCTTACATTTAAATCATAATTTTTTTTCTTCTAATAGTTCCATATTAGTATTTGTCAGCCACCTGTATTTTGAGACCCCAGTACAAACAAATTGCTTTTTTGGCTTGCTAACCTGAGGCTTTTTGTCTAACTAGTTAACTGATGTTAAATATTTCTCAAATATGCCTTGATATCAAATTGGTTTGTATATAGTAGACTAGTCAATCCAAATTTTCTGTTCTTTTTGGATTAGTAAGTTACGCATGCGCCAATTGCCTGTGGTGGAAGTTTTGACATGATAATTTGGTAATTAGATGCTAGTTGCAATAGAGAAAAATATGAAACCAGGGCATTGACATCCACTACAAGAAGGAACAATTGCAACAGAGAAAAGCATGAAAAGCCAGGGCAGGAACTTTATTGTCTGTTATCCATTTCATAATCTTCTTTCTGAATTTAAAAAATCAAAGATGGTGAATCCAAATGATAAAATCTTCAGCTTTTGACTCTTGATTTTTAAACAATGAGATTTTATGGTTTTCATTTCAAAATCCTACAAGAAGTTGCTGGAGGATTTGTTCAAATGTGTGCAATGGCTTTCATGTGGGTTTGAATCAGGTTTGAATCCTGGCTTCAGTAAAAAACTACTCAAATCTGGATTTGACCTTTTTATGCAAGATTTATGTATGTATGCTCTTAAGGCTAAATGCTACTAGCTAGAGTTCAGAAGGTTTATTATGTAGAATTATAGCCTCGTTTAAATTTTCTTCTTTATATGTTTGTCTAGCCCCCCTAAGAAACACACACACTTGCGCGCACACAACATGCAACCCAAACCAGTAACATTTGAAAAAGGGAAAGAAATTCCCTTGCCCTAATGAATGAGAGAGAGAGGAAATGAAATATACATCTGGTTGGCCTAATTATTGATTTTCTTTTTTCCTTGGGCGAAATTTTTTATATATACCTTTGATTGTGAAATATCTTGACATATAATGTTTTTATGAGCCAAGAAAATGACCCTTGGAAAGTTCCCCCCCGCCCCTCCCCCAATTTTGCTTGAGAAGGTCCCAAGCAATTCTGCCTGAAGGATTTATAGCCCACTTGTGGGCTGTTATTATTGAGCAAAGTAGTTTAAATATTATTTTGAGTGTCATTGATTGCAAGCAGTCTTTGATCTTTGTTGACCTCAGTAGCTCTACCTCTGCTGATGTCAAACAGTGTGAACACAGAAAACTATATCATATTCATGTTGTTGGAGCTTTTAAATGGGAAATGTCATAATCTATGCTTATGTGATTCAAATGAAGAGTATTAACAGCTTAAGTAAGAGTAATATAAAATAAATATTCCAGTGCTAAGATTGATATTGAAAAAGCTTATGATGTGAACTGGGAGGCCTTGTTTTATTTGTTGGACTGGATGGATTTTGGGCTGAAATGGAGGGGGTGGATTAAGGCTTGTGTTACGTTGGTCTGTTTTTCAGTTTTGGTTAATGGATCCCCAGAAAGTTTTTTTGGAAGTTCTCGTGGGCTGAGATAAGGGGATCCTCTATCCCTGCTTTTGTTTCTCTTGATAATGGAGGTTTTAAGTAGACTCTTGAAGAAGACTTAAGTAGACTCTTGAAGAAGACTGAGGGGTGTAATCTTATTCGGGGTTTTCATGTGGAAGCTGTGAACTCTGTTGGTGTGCGTATCTTCCATTTGTTATTTGCTGATGACACTATCTTATTTTGTGATGCCTCTAGGGAATAGTTGTTGTCCATTAGGTTGGTGTTATCTTGTTTTCAGTCTTTTATGGGTTTGAAGGTCAATGTCGGGAAAAGTGAGATTGTCCCTGTTGGGGAGGTGAATAATCTAAATTCATTGGCTAATATTCTTCAATGTAGAGTGGGTAGTTTGCCTATGAAATATTTGGGGATGCCGTTGGGAACTTCTTTTAAGATTGCTTCGATTTGGAATCCTATTTTGGAGAAAATGGAGAAGAAACTATTTGGGTGAAAACGTCTCTATTTATCTAAGGGTGGTAGGCTCATGCTAATAAAGAGTACCCTCTCTAGCATCCCAACGTACTTTTTATCTCTTTTTACTATTCCTAAAGCTGTGGCTGCTAGATTGGAAAGTATTTAGAGGAATTTTCTGTGGGGGTCTTTTGAAGGGAGTTTCAAGTATCCTTTGGTGGCTTGGGATAAGATGTGTTTACCCGTTGAGATGGGTGGTTTGGGGATTAGAAGTGTGGTGTCATTTAATCAAACTCTATTAGGGAAATGGTTGTGGAGATATGGTTATGAAGTTACCCATCTCTAGCGGAGAGTTATCTCCACAAAATATGGTTAGGGTCAAGGGGGGTGGAGTACTAAAGTTTGCAGGAGGACTCATGGGTGTGGCCTATGGAGAAGCGTTTATGAAGGGTGGGAGAGCTTTTCTAAGCATTTGTCTTTTGTAGTGGGTGATGGCACTCATATCCGTTTTTGGCATGATAGATGGATTGGTGATAATATGCTAAAAGATCTCTATCCTAAGCTCTGTGTGTGTTCAGCGATCAAGGACGCTTGCATTTTTGAGGTTTTGGGGATTCCAAAAGGGGGTATTGTTAGTGTGTGGAATCTAAGGTTTTATAGAGCTTTTGAAGATTAGGAGTTGGCTGCATCTTATTCTCTGTTTCAGCTTATCCAAACTCGTATTCCTCGGGGTGAGAGGAGAGATACTGTATGCTAGCGGCTAAAAGGTGATGGTAAGTTTGACACCCGGTCTTACTATCATGAGATTCGAGGTGCTTCGAATTCTTTGTTTCTTTGGAAGGGGATTTGGAAACCAAAGATTCCTAAGCGCGTGGCGGTCTTTTTGTGGACAGCTGCTCATGGTCGGATCCTCACTTTGAATAATCTAATGCTTAAGGGTCACGCCTTGGCTAATTGGTGTTGTATGTGTTGCTGTGACGGGGAGTCGGTAGATCACCTTCTTTTTCATTGTCCTGGTACTCATTCCCTATGGTCTTTTATGCTTCAGGCTTTTGATATTCATTGGGTTATGCCAAGTTTGGTGGCTAGGTTGTTATCTTGTTGGCATTAGTGGCCTGGGAAGCATAAGTTGAACATTTGGAATTTGATTCCGGGGTGCTTAATGTGGATTGTGTGGTTGGAACGTAATCGTCGATCTTTCGAGGACAAGGAGAAGACGTTGGATGAGTTAAAGATTTTAAGCCAACGCAGTCTTTTGGAGTGGTCTTGCTGTTGGGGTTTTACTGATTGTTCTTTTCTCTCTGAGGTTGTCTTCCCTCAGCTTAGTTTCCTAATTACTCCCGTTTTGTTGTGCTGTGGTCATTTTTTTTTTTTTTGTTCATCATCATGAACATCTTGTACTGTTCTTTTTTTTTTTTTTTCATTAATATTAATTTTCTGATTACCTATCAAAAAAAAAAAAAAATTCCAGTGCTGATCTTTGATTGATTGATTATGGAAATGAGGCTATTTTAACCCAAGGAGTTATATTAATTTTATTAGATTATATGGCTGCGGGACATTTTTTTAGCTGGAAATTACTTTTTCCTAGTAGTCTTGACAGAAACGAATTCCATGGGCATTCTGGAAATGAATTTGTTGTGTTTTGCACTGACCTATACGGTTTCAATTTTTAGGGCCAGATAACTTGGACAACCTAAGGAAGCTTGCAGAGCAGTTTCAGAAACAGCAACCACCTGCTGGTGCACAAGCAACGCAAGAAGAAGACGATGATGAAGTCCCGGAGCTTGTTGCTGGTGAAACTTTTGAAACTGCTGCAGAAGATGGTCATACTCATACTTCTTAGACTCGTTGTATGAATGGTTTCAATAGCAATTTTAATACTTTGCTGGGCATTTCTTTCCCCTCATGGCCTTCAGCTCTTGTGATAGTTGCTTTTCCTGATGTTTTATTGAATCTAGTGAAAGAATTGTAGCTTGTATGAGACCTTAATGTTCTTAAAAGCGCCCATAAGGCACACTTAAGCTCAAAGCTCAAAGTCCCAAGCTCTCAACACTTCGCTAGGCCAAAAAAAAACTCATTTAATGAAGCACACTTTAAGCATGCTTTTTTGGAGCTTTTTGAAGTACAAAGGCATTTTTTTTTTTTTAATTTTTTTTAATTTTTTTATTGTTAAAAGAGATTTGGATTATCAAAATTAATTGCTTGATTGAAATGGCATAGACCAATTTTAATACTTTGCTGGGCATTTCTTTCCCCTTATGGCCTTCAGCTCTTGTGATAGTTCCTTTTCCTGATGCTTTATTGAATCTAGTGAAAGAATTGTAGCTTGTATGAGACCTATTCAATGTTCTTAAAAGCGCCCCTGAGGTACACCTAAGCTCAAAGCTCTAAGCTCAAAGCTCAAAGCCCCAAGCTCTCAAAGCTTTGCTAGGCAAAAAAAAAGCTCATTTAATGAAGCACACTTTAAGCATGCTTTTTTGGAGCTTTTTGTAGTACAAAGCATGCTAAGACGCGCTTTTTTTTTTTTTATTTTATTGTTAAAAGAGATTTGGATTATCAAAATTAATTGCTTGATCAAAATGGCATAGACCAATGATTTACCACAACTATCCTTATGGTGTTGTGTTACACTATTTTTATTTACGTCATAAGATACAAACAAGGTTAACTTACAATTCTTGTTCTTTTTGATCTTTGACTTTAAGATATATGTTGATTAAATTTTATAAGGATGTAATGTAAAACTCAAATTTAACACTCTTCAATTTCAATATGCCACAATATCATTGCATATATTAAAGAATAGATATAACTATACACAATCAATTTTAATAACTATATGCAAATTCAACTCAACATAAAGTTTATTGAGATGTTATTTAGTGCAGTAGGATGTATTTAGTTTGAGATTAAATTCAATAAGGACATGCTATATCAACCAATATAGACGTACCCCCTTAGATAGAACATATAGAGGGTATTGTAAGGCACTTGGAAGTTTTGATAACACTTGCTGTTTAGTATAGTATTATTAAAACTTACAAAATCATCAACATCACACATGGCTAAAAGCTTCACATGAACCTTTTGTAGAGCTAAGTCAAGATGTTCATATTTCTTTACTGACTGTGACCCTACTTCTGCAACTTCCAAAAAATGAAGCCTTAAACTATTTCTCATCAAAGTGGAAGAAATTTGTGGCTCCACCTGTATGACATTACTAGATATGTCATGTATAATATGATTCTTGGCCTTGATTTTCAATCTTTCTAAAATATAATGTGGGGGAAGAAAGTCCACGATATTTTTTCACAAAAATAGTAAGAATGTGACTACAAAGAATTCCAACAAATTCAAACATATGGCATGTACAAATATCCTTTTTTCTTAGAAATTTCAACACTTCATAAATTGGACTTTTTTCCCATGAGGTACCACTTTATATATTTTCTTTAATCCTTTGCGATATTTGGATGTCTTGTTTTTTTGTCTACAAAATAATTCTTTTTAAAATTTCATAAACATCTTTCTTGTATAAATTTTGTTGCCTCTCCTTCCATCTTGTAACATGTTTTCAAAATTGGCATTGTAGTTTTTTGTCTTTACATCTTGCTATTTCTCTTTTAGATAATGTGCATTTAAGGCTTTCTCATATTAATGCACAAAGTCACTTATCATTGTACTTGATCAAACATCTGAACATGATAGATTGGTGATAGTGGTTAACCCCTATAAAAGGAACAAAAGGCATCCCATAGCAATTTGTGAAGTAAGTAGCGTCAAAAGTAACGATATCTCCAAAATGTTCGTATGCAATTCTTGACCTAACATCTGCCAAAAAACAATTTCTCATGTGCCCATGTTCATCAACTTGAATTGCATATAAAAAAATTGGATTTTTTAATTGACACTCTGTAAAATGGCTATACATTCTTTGTGCATCTCCATCTTGAAGTAATTTTCTTCTTTTATTACCCAAATAATTTTGAACATCAACCGCAACACAACCAACATTATAGTCACCATCAGATTCTTTACTCAACACTGACATTATCTTCCTTGTAGGTATGCCTAACTCATTGAGTATATTTATAAGAATTTTTTTAGCACGTGATATCACTCTATGTCCACAAAGCAAACTTGTACTTTTAGGAGTAAGATGAAGTTCATGATTATGATTGTCCACAAACTTACTTGCAATCCATGTTTCTTCCTTTTTTTTCTTTAAACTCATCTTTGCTTTGCATCCCACTCTAGTTTTTGCATGTTGTGGACCTTTTCTTTCTTTATCTTAACCAACTTTTATGACAAAACCCTTCCCTCCAACAAACATATTCCACTCCAACCAATGATTTATCTTCTTTAAATAACCGTTTATGATTTATTCGAATGCTAAAACCATGGTTTTAAAAACCGATACGGTAAAAGAACCAAAAAAGTTACTAATTATCGATTTTATGGTCGGACTGGAGTCCGACCGATGGTCGAACTGGTGACGTCATAAATAATTTAATTATTATTTATTTAAATTATATAAATAATTAATAATTTTTTAATATACTAAAACTAACAAACCAATAGTAATAAATATGTTTCATTTAAAAAAAATACAAGTATATAAGTTTATAACATTCTTTTTTAAAAATTTAACATAATAGCAATACAAAACAATCATCCTTAACATAATAACATTACAAAACAATCATCCTTAACATAATAAACTTTCAAGTTTCAACAAAACCAAATAAATAAATTCATTAGCCATTACATTTACATCCAAATGGCAAATAACAAATAAGTTCATTACAACCAAATAGCAAATAAGTTTTAATAAAATTTAATAACTTATATTAAGAAAATATAAAAAAAAAAAGATTTTTTCCATACCGCCTATCTTTTCTTGTGAGTAATGATTGACCACTATTTAACATTTAAGCTTCATCTTTTAGTTTGTACAAACAATAGTCCTAACTTTAACTATTTATTTATTCAAGAAAATTTAAAAAAATAAAAAAAAAAAAACCCAAAGTCAGATGACTAGACAAGTCACTGACTTATTCCCCTTTTCAATCCACTTTCCCACTCCACCCTCCTAGCCACACGTTTACTCTTTCTTTAATCTTTTTTTTTTTTTTCTCTAATACACGGTATACAATACACCTCATAAATCTAGCACTTCACTGCGTACACTCCCCACTTTGCTTACCATCAAGAGACTATTTTTCCAGTTTTCTGTCCTCCACAGAATCCATATCTCCCTCTCTCTCTCTCAGGAAGTTTTTTTTTTTTTGGAGGAACCTCTCTCAGGAAGTTAGATCTATTGCTTATCTCTACAATACCATCATCGGTTCCTCTCTTCCTCATTGAATGACTGAAGATCTGTAGATACCATTCCAAAATGCTAATTTCAACACCAAGCATGAACATTAAGTCATTTTCTCTCTCTCAAGCATAGCCAATCTTAAGAAAAAAAAGACTTTATTGCAAAAATCTGTCCTCACCATCAGCAAATCTGAGAAAAAAGAAGATTTTTACTGCAAAAAAAGCTCCATTGCAGATCTGTTTCAGCCATTTTTCAAAACCGGTTCGACCTTTCTGATTTTCGGTTCTCAAGTTGAATCGGCCGGTTTGCACTGTTTACCGGTTTTAAAGTTATATTCGATTTTTTGCTATAATAGGACCGGATTAAAAACCGGTTCCCGGTTGAACCGGTCGAACCGTCCGGTCCGATCTGATTTTTAAAACCATGGCTAAAACCCTTTCGCTTTGCATATGCATTATAACATGTATGAGCATCTTTTGAGTCATTGAATACCATATCAAGACATGGTTCCAAAGGCCATTTAGATGCAAAAGATTGATTCAAATCATTGTTAGGAAAACCTACATCGTCTTGATCTTCTACTATTTCTGGCTCAACATACACTATGTCTTCTACCAAATCATCACAAAGAGAGATTATTTTAGGTTCTTCATTGTTCGCACTCATATTTGCAATTCGAGTAAATATTTATTTTCAATAGAACCTAGAAAAACAAAAGAGAAGAAAAATTCACAAGAACAATTGAAGAGACATTCAAGATTTATTCAATTACAAAACCAAAATCTAAAACATAATAAACTTCCCCAATTTCGCAAACCAGTTTTATTACAAAACCAAAATCTAATTAGAAACTTTTACTTTTAGGCTCATAATAAAATTATCAAAGAAAAAAGAAAAGTAATTTACCTGATATACTGTAGAGTACTTGCTCTAACAATTAATGGATAAAACTCAAAAACACAAGAGACACAAATGGAAAAACAATAAACCATATAGGAGGCACTCTTATTCAATGTACATATTAAAACTGACTTGGTCCCTTACAAACTGATTAATCCTACTAGACACGTAATTGTTCTTGATTCATTTGTTATTTTACATGACTGTAACTGATTCTTATTTCTTGGTACAAACTGATACCAATTGAATTACATCATTAAGCCTATTCAATTACACATTGGAACTTCAAATTGATGCTACTGATGCATTTATTATTGCATCAGATACTTTCTACGTTAAAGAGACAAATAACAAAAAAAGAATAAAAAAAATCAAGATTATATGTTAACAGCAACTAAAATTCAGATTCGTTTCCATGTTAACAGCAACAAAAAAATTCAGAATAGCAAAATTCTATGTTACTGTACAAAACCCATATCTATCAATATTTCAAAATAGCAATACCCATACCATTAAGATATCAAAATATGGCAAAGCTCATACCAAATCAATCAAAATATAGCAAAACCCATCAATATTGAGAAAAAGAACAAATCACCTAGTAAACAAACCTTGAAGTCACTTATTAAGGTTTCAATGTTTCAACGACTTTGGCAAATTGATGTTGTGGAGGATGGAAGTTCAATGAGGTAATGTGGCGGCAAACAAAGGTCCGGCGAGGTAATTCAATGGCAAACGAAGGTCCACCAAGGTTTGTGGCGGTAGACAGAGGAGCTGAGGAGGGAGATGAGATCTTAGGAACTTTTTCACATTTGGTTTAAAAACATGAAATAGAGCATTTTTTTTTTTTTTTTTAAAGATGTTATTAGGTGTGTTAGGATGTGTTGAAACCAAAGAGTTTAGACCCCATCTTTATTGAATTTAATCTTATGTGACCATCTCTTATCGGATGTTGTAAAATATGAGCTTTACACTCCATCTTTACCAAATTCAGACTCTTGAACCGTATACATCATTTGATCATAACTATCATTATAAAGCACAAGAGAATTATACATTATGATATTAACCATTGATCAATATACTACATAAAAATTTTAAGAATTGAAATAGTTCAGGTAAAATTTGAACTTCAAAACATTATACATTATACATTATACAATTGCACTTACCTACTAGGTAAAATATACAAACTTTGAGATTTCACAACAGAAGACAAACAACCTTATGAGATTTCCACTCTGACCAACTTCGAAGAAGAATTCTGTTATAATAAAAAATGAAAAAAAGAAAAACAAAACAAACTTCAAAGAAGAATTATTTCGCCCATCTAGAAAATTAGCAATGCCTCAGGAGCGATCTTAACTATTTTGTATAACCTAAGGAATGTTAGATCTCGATATAACTGTTTAAGTAACACCAGAAAAAAGATAACCCAAGTTTGACCCAATATAATACTTTATATCAACCTTGAGACCATTTCTTTCGTTGCCTGCATTCTACAATTCGACTATAATTTCATTTCCATTGAATGTGCAGTGCCGTTTAAGTTTTATCCTATCACTGACAATTCAAGAGTCATATATAAGGTCCACGATTTTTGCCTCAACCAACTAAAAATATACGCTTAACCAAAAAATTGTTGCTTTCCCTATTTTACCAGGCACTTCATGGGTAGATCCAATGAAGGGTAGCCTATAAAGAACCTTGATTTAAAGAGGGGGGGTCGTTTTACAATGAAATAAACAGGTCCCTCGTAACCCCCCACTTGAAGTACACCAGTTTACAAAAGTTTCTATGGCCTAAAGAAATCAAAAGGCTGAAATGAACTTCTGAATCTTTGCCTGTGCTCGCTCCTTCTCTTCTGGTCCATCCAAATCACCAATATTGTCATGATATTCCTGTGATCCACAAAAGGATGCAAAGGTCGTAAATAAGTTGTGAGGGTATTGAACATGATCGAGTAATTGTTATGGAAAGGCCCAGAGAACCCAGGGACCAAATTTTGGCATATATTAACATAATTTCAAAAGCTTCACATCCATTAAAGTTTCAACCAGCACCCATAAAAACAAAGTTTAAGACATTTCCATATACCAATTTTCCAGTGCCATGGCAAGGATGAGGATATGAATGAGACCGCACAGATGCATTCAGAAATCTTGGTCTGAACTGGTCTTAAGGAAATGTGGACTTTATGTGTGCACAACTCCAAAATTCCTCAATTAAATTTATAAACAGGCTGTTTCAAAGTATATAAAAAGCATACTAGAAACAACAAAACAAATTACGTGAAAAATGTCACTTAATCAAGATTAGATACTTTATGACACAGTTGGGAGTATAAACAGCCTGAAAACATATACCTGAAGTATGTCCTTAACGTCCTTGTTAGTAAGCTTTTGCTGCTTGAGTAGTAGTTCAATTCTTGCTCTCATATAGGGATGCCTGCACATAAATAAACTCAAGTTATGGAATGCAGACCAGAACCAGAAAGGCTACAATAAAGCTCTACATAAACATATCTAAAAATTCAAATGCAAAAGCTTACTCAGAGCACCAAATATGACCCAGAATTACGGCAATCAGCTGCAGGATCACAGGTAAAGAGGTTAAACCCAACAGGACAACGGAAAACTTGAAAGCAATAACTAATACAAATCCAACTCTCCTAGGTCAAAGAAGAAAAAAATTACCTATAGCATTTCATGAGCAATAGTGTTTCTTTGGAGGCACAAACTTTATGCTGACATAGGATTAAATTTACATTGAGAGAATTAGGTTTCATTCTCTAATTTTTAAAATTAAAAAGTTCCCTTCCCAGCTACTATTATAGGTAAACCCCCAGAGTTCCTGCTACATAAAGGTGACAGGTACTACTTTCACAACAAGAGGCTGGTGGTAAGCCCAACTGTCAATTTTTTGCTCTGTTTACATTTGAGATTATATACTCCAAATCCAAGAGTGTTGAGGATACTCCATCAAGATTGTTTAACCAGCCAACTTATTTCCATGTGTTTCAAAAACCACCCTTCTGAATTGGTAAAGCAACATTTCACATAAAAGTAGAGACTGCCATTAAACAAAGGAGAAAAACAATCTATACTACTGGTTACAATTCCTTTCAGCCAAAGATTAATTCCCTTCCCATAATGCAAGGGCGAGCAATTTTACTATTTTCACATGCAAACCTAAAGTAGCTGGTCCATTAGATCCATTTCAGCTCAAAAGTATAATTTTCTAAACTGCTTCTCTTCTACTTTATTTTTTCACCAAGCACTTTTGACCAAGAGATCTGGTACAGGCTCCCAGAACTACAAGAGCTCTTTAAAAGCCAGAATGAACCGGTTATTCCCAATTACTTTACTCGACATAGAGAATTAACACAATTATTCTGGGTCTATCTTATATCAGAATCAACCCTCCCATAAGACTATTAGCTTTATCAGAAGCCTACTAAGTGTGATCCAGGCGACAGCTTGATAAGATTGGAAACTCTAATCAATCAAAATGCTGCCTTGTAGCATCAGAACAGCAACATAGAAAAGTCCAGGGCCCTCCGATTTTGCACCATCTTTTTTTCTGGTTTTACAAATCTACAATTATAAACATAACCAGCCCTTGCCTCTGAAACTTCTCTTTTATCACATATAACCTCCATTACTTTCCTGGATCAGCTGCATTAAGAAAAGGAATTCATGTAGCCTATCTAATTTGTCGGAATAATATTTATATGAGATTATGAGTTAACAGTTAAGTAATCTGCATGAGGATTGTAAATTACCAATTCTCCCAAAAGCTTAAGCTATTAGGAGATGAAGGATTTAATCACATAATTCTAACAATCCCCCTCACGCATGGTCTCAAACTAACTTTTAATAGGTGAGAACCAACAACAAGTGGGATTTTAAATGGGTGGTAGAGTGGAGGAGAAAGGAATCGAACTTAGGACCTCCTGCTCTGATACCATGTTACTTACCGATTCTCTCAAAAGCTTAAGCTTAAACTATTAGGAGATGGTGAATTTAGTCATTTAACTACATAATTCTAACAAGGACATCCAATTCATCTTGGAAATTCTAAATCAGGCCAAACTGCCTTTTCTCCTTATCTTGAGAGCCCATCTATGGGATTCACAACATAGATTTAATGATTAAAATATCCCAAATTCTTCACCCAACATAACTGCAATTTTGTCATAGAAAAAGGTCTCAGATTTTTCATTTGGACGAAAGGAACCTAATTCAGATATTTGAATTAATTGCCTGTAATATTATTATTTGAACGAAGTGTGCCCTATGTTTTCTCCTCAGTTCTCTGGTACTGGTTAAGGTAAACCAAAAAAAAAAAAAAAAAAAAAAAAAAAAAAAACAAAACAAAACATAACAAAACAAAAAAAACAAAAATAGTCACAGAACAAGCCCAGGAAATCTGAATTATTTTACCAGTAAGGGTTAAAAGATATCTTCTTCTTCTTTTCTTTTTTTTAATAATAATAATAATAATAATAATGTGCACCAAATGTTCAGCTGAATCTGTCCAAAAAACCAATTTCGATGGCAAAAAACAGACAGGTCATCGCAATAAAACTCTAACCTGAAGAGTGTAAAGCCCAGATTCTAGCTTCCGGTTGTACTTCTCCTCTTCATCCATCTGCAAAATATAAGAAAAATAGATCTCAAATCGTTTTTAAAATGAATTTGTTTCAAAGTGGTATATAATAATGAGAAACAAAAAAGAGAGTAAATAACCTCCAAGTCATCGAGTTCAAGATGATTTAGCCGTTCGGTCTCTGTTTTGACTCTATCAGAATATCTGTGAAAATTCACAATTCTTCAAATGAGAATATAAGCCTTTAAATGCTCAGTCCTCCCGATATTATTTTTCTTCATTATTTTTTCTGGGGTAAATACATTTTCTCAATTAGAAGTTGGGGTAAGTTTCAATCAGTTCAATGAACTTTTAATTTAAGCTTCAAGTTCATTAATATTTCTCATTATAATGTTTTCAGCAGAAAACATTTTTTGACAGAAAACATTTCACATCAAAACAAATGGAACCTATAATGGGTTACATGACAAGAGAATTTTGCCATTCCAAAGAGGTGTTTAAAACCAACAGAAAATCATTCAATAGTTGAAGAAATAGACAAAAAAATGAAGCAACCCACCTCATATAAAGCTCCATAAGCCGGTCTATTTTTTCACATTCATTTTCAACAAATTTACTCAATAATCTTTCCCTTCTAGAACCCCTCAAAATTCCACCTGGAATTGAAATATAGAGAAAGGTAAGAGGACATCTGTCATTTATTTAAAAGAATGCTATTGGCTTATAAGAAGATGCATATGTATATGGATATGTTTCAGTACAGTAAGCTTATGCAGAGCCCATAAAAAAACTGCAAATCCAAGAACAAGAATCCAAAAAGTGGGGCAACCCATGAAAACATGTGTACAAGAGAAACTCTAACCAATTAAGATCTCAACACCACAAATCAACAGCACCCAGAAACCAAAGGAGACAAATAGAATCAAATCTAGGATATAATGACACTCACAAAACCAATGATCCTAAAAACACCAAATTTAATTTATGCACAGAAAGTTACATACCCTGAAACCTAAGTTCATTTAATATACATATGTGATGAGATATATAAGCAGTGACTCTTATAGTAGCCGCTTGTATTGACTAAGTTATATAAAATTAGCATATACACTTTGTTGTAAGCCAGTGAAGGGTTGGGGTTTTGAAGTTGGAAGGTACCATGATTCCTTAATGTTTACTAATACCATGTCTTTTCCTTGGAAAATTATTTGAAGATTGAAGGTACCTCTTAGAGAGGCATTATTGTTTTAGATTGGTGTTATATGCGTAAATGTAGCGGGAAGTTTGTAGACAATTTACTTCTTCATTTCCCTATAGCTAATGAGTTCTGGACTATGGTACTTGGTCTGTTTGGTGTTCAATGGGTTAGGCTGCGGAGGGGTCTGGATATGCTAGCTTCTTGGCAGGGTCAGTTTAGTTGCCATTGGAACAAAGACATTTGGAAAGTAGTGCCACATTGTTTAATGAGGTGTCTTTGATGGCAAGAAAGGAATGCTAGAAGTTTTGAGAGATGTGAATGGTCTATTCTTGATCTTAAGTTGTTTTTCTTTCAATATTTGTTTGATTGAACTCTAGCTTTGAGATCATTTTCTTTTACTGCTCTTGTAGATCTATTTGATAATTGTAGCGTGAGATCTTGATTGTGATGTACCCATAGTATACCCTGTGTACTTGGGCTACTTTTTCATTGATAAAGCTATGTTACTCTTAAAAAAAAAAAACAAAATTAGCACATCAAATTTCTGCTTCTTCATAGATGTATACAACTCAGAGCCAGACAGAATTAAATCCATGTCTTTACCCTCCACTCCTTAATTATAGGGGGGAGGAGATATACAACTTCACTTCCTACTTACCAAATAATGATGCAATAAGTGACACGATGCGCTCTTCTAACTCCTCTTGGTAGCGCTCTTTCTTGTTTTTCTTATTCACAGGAATCTAAACAATAGAAGATACAACATGTCAGTGTTATGATGTAATGAAAATGTGAGTAGTAAATCACAGGTAAAAAAGAAAAAGAAAAAGAAAGCATAAACAAAAAAAGTAAAAATGGTACAGATTGCAGATCTACTACATTACAGGGAAAAAAAATTCCCTGAAGAATCCCAGTGTTTCACCTCTCTTTCTAATATATAACAGCCAGACAAAATCCAATGTATAAGAACCCCAGTAGTATATACTTCTAACATACAGATACAATCAAACAAAGAACCAACACAACAACCAGCAAAACGGTAGTTTAGTTCTAACAGAAAACAACCTGCCTGGAAATCCAATAAATCGCCTCTTTTTTCTTTTTCTTTTTTCAATTGGTAAGTTATACACGCACTACTGGGTCTTGAACTCACAACTTTACCACCCATCCCATTATTATGGAAGGAGGACGTACCATTTGAGTTACAACTCCTTGACGAGATTTAACAAAAAACAAAAGCCTTCCCACATAGCTAACTTGCACTCTCATAAACTTCTGTTTTTCTATACTAAACCAAGTACCTTCATTTCAAAAATGTGATTACAAATGAAATGCGCATATCTAAACCAATACAACTATGCTGGAATCCTACGTTTTTGAATTTATTGAAATGTGATTCCCTAGATATATACAAAAGCCTTCCTTCCTACATATCAAACTTCAGAGATGTAATTACAATTCACAAATGCTCAAATTATATTCCAAACTACGAAAATGTGAGTGAGTGAGTGACTCTTACCTTACCCATAAATGCAGCAAAGGCAGTCTTCAGTCCCAACACATCAACAAAACGCTCACAAGCCGGAGGATACTTTGTCATAGCGAAATCAAGTGCCCGAATAGCCGAGCTATAAGCCGACTTCTTTTGCTTCATAATAATGATCATCAACTCCACACCTTCGGCCTTCACAAACCTCTCCTTGTTCTCCAACGGCATCAACAAGCAGCACAAACAATCAAACAGGTTCTCCACCATTTCCTCTTCATCCAAACTCTTCGGATCCTTCGACTTGTACATCGCCACGGCCTGAAGCACCACATCCACGCCGTTCATCTGCCCTACCCTCCTCTGATTCGCCGCACTATTCTGCAACAAAATCGCCAGAATCTCCGACGCGTACTGCTTGTTACTATCAAACTCCCTCACCTTTATCTTCCCCAGCAACCACTTCAACAACTTCGTCCTCTCGCACACCATCTCCGCCACCGCAGGCTTCACCTCCACCAGATTCTCCACCGTCGTGAGCGTGCTATACACCGCAGCCATCTCATCGGGATCGGAATCGTTCAACCGCTGCAGATTCTGAACAAGCAGCTCGAGCACATTGTTCTCCACCAGCGCGTCAACCAAAACCCTAGCCGGCTCATCACTCTCCTCATCGTCCTCAAACACGTCAGGATCCGTCAGATCCTGAAGCAACTGAACCACATCGACCGCGATATCGGTGTTATCGTGAGCAAGGAGGTTCAAAATCGAAGGAATCGCATTGAGATTGACGAGATCCGGATATAGCTCGGGAGCTCCGGCGAGGATGCTGAGCTTGTGGAGGTCGTCGTGGAGGTCGATTTCGGAGTCGGCGAATCGGTCGGGTTGGTTAGGGTATTTGAGGCGAGCTTCGATGTTGTCCTTGAGCTTTCGCTCGAAGGAGAGGACGAGTTTCTTTAGGGTTTTGAGGTCGACCACTTCGACTGCGTTCTTGTTTTGGGATTGGGATTTCTCTAAGGCTTCCAAGAGAGAGAGATCCACTTCAACTTTCAGGCTCTTGCCGCCGTTGGCAAATACGGCGTCGTTTTCGTACTCCTCGTCGTTGTTATCGTCTTCGTCGTAATAATCTCGTCTGCGTTTCGTTGACATTTCTTTCGGTCCGGTTCCTTTGAGCTTTACCACTATATCTAGAGGCTAGAGCAGCTATTTTCCACTTCGAGGACGAGGAGGAGTATTACTTACTTTTGGGAAATCCTTCTTTCAGTTCACGGTTTTTATTTTTTTAAAGTTAAAAACGGTATTTGATATCACGATTTTAGTGTCCAAACTGACACTACACGGTCTAATAGTGGATTTGAACTGGGGATTTTCTACTTCTACGGCAGCGTTATGTCGTTCTGCGTTTCGACTTTGGAGGCCTGCTTCCGAGTTCCGACAGCTTGTGCCCGATCATTGGGTTTTTTTATTTATTTATTTATTTATCGGATTATATATATATATATATATTTTTTATCAAAAAAAAATTATCGGATTATAAAATAATAATCGAATAAACATATATCAAATAAATAGATCATGATAATAACTATCAAAATATAAATAAAATGAACAAATTGTATTTTTATAATAACTATCAAATATAAAATATGATAACACCTAAATAAAAACTTATTATTTTATAACATACCAATTATGCTCTAATGAGAATTCTGTATCTTTGGGGGAGATTGTTGAACACCTCTCTATGCACTATATTTGTACACTACAGATCTTGATCGTCGTAAATTAATAATCGATCTTCATTTTAATCTTGCAACTCTTGTTACTTCAATATTGTTCAACTATTTAACCAAAAATAAATAAATAAATGACTATAATATACACAATCAAACGACCAAACTAACCGTATGTACATTTGTAAGACAAATCAAGTACATGTAAAATGTAAAATATATATATATACATATAATATATATATATATTTGCTTGTAGGTCAATAGTAGTGGTAATGTCTTTCATGTGAAGCCGCTTCTTGTTAATGTCTCTCTTTCTTTTCTTTTTTCTTCTTTTGCGAGAGAGAAAGAAAGACTTTTTTTTTTTTTGGGGAATAAACAAAACGAGAGAGATCTATACATAATAGCTAAAAAGTGGTATTTGATACGGATTAGTATTCCAATTGTGATGAAATACTTTTTTTTATTTTTTATTTTATGTGTCTTAGGATAATCTATTTAGTTTTTGGAAGTGGTATTTGAGAATCACCGCATTATTGAATTTTCATGGTTGCACGTAATTCCTTTTAAGAAGGTGGCTTTTACAATACTATTTAAGTTTTCTCTATTAATCTCTTTGTTGGTCCTTGTATATCTTGATCCTTTTCCCCATACACATCCATAACAAGTTGGGGGCCTTTTCAACGGGAACTTTTACTTCTTCTTGTGGATGCAGATTAAGATCAAGGTTCCACTGGGGGTTTGAGCTCGAGGAGCCTAAACCCTGAACCATCTTGTACTAGATGACCTTGGCTAAGTCCGAGAAGTCGCCAACCACCCACTCATCCCAACAATAAAAATCAAGTCCCTTTAATTGAAAGATGCTTCAAAGAATAAGTCGCAATGCATCTTGCTTAGCAGGCGTAGCTTGGAGTGGGAGTGTAGTGTGGGTAAGGTAAGGAAAGTGGCCGCCAAAGAGGAAGCCAATTTACATGCTAGGAATCATTGCTTCATTGAAATTTCATGGTTCCACATTATAATTCCTTTTAAGAAGGTGAATTTTTTTTTTTTAATTTGTACGTTGTTATCAACTTTTTTGTAAAAAGAAAGCCTATGTTATTTGTTTTTATGATTTAATAAAAATATTTTTGTGCGCACCAATTGAGAGGCTTTTGGGCTCGACCCCACTTGGGCTCACAACTTATTTGGAAAAGTGGGTTTAGGATTTCCCACGATGGATGGTCCTTGGCACAGGGACTCTATGAGGTCCTATTTCTATTTTCTCTCTATCTCTCCCTCTCTCTATCGCTCTTTTCTCCTCTTTCTCTATTTCTGGTGAATCTTTTTCCAGCCTCCATTTCTGCTCCAACTTCTCATATTTATAGCTCAAGGTTAGTGGAGAGGTCGTGATTACTCCCATGGTTAGTGCAAGGGGAGGTCCAATACCAATGATTTTAAGTGGGTGGTTAGGTGGGAGTGGAACGTAGTAAGAATGGCCTTGGAACTTGGTTCCCACTCCCACAGAAATGCTCGGCGGAAGCATTACTTAAGAGACTGCCGGGTATGCAAGGTATGGGATGTTTGGGCGACACTAATTCTCTATTGCTCGGTAAAGGTTGGCCGAGCAATGGTTAGGTGATAAAACTTGGGTCTGCAGTTTGTGCGGGCTTGGGCTGCGCTCTTGGGTATAGAGAGGTTGGATTCATAGGCCGTACCTTCACATTAGAGTCTTGGGCCCAATTGGGTATGGGTATAGATCGCCGTACATTAGCCCCCCCTTGATTCATGCCTGGAACTCGGCACGAATCAAGGAATCCTAAAAGGCGCTCGTTACCCAAGGAGTTCAACGAGGGGACGTCTAGGGTACTTCAGAAACTCATTAATGCATCCTGAAAAGGCATGTTGGATTTGGCCATTTGGTTCAGTCATCATTACTTGACGGTTTGCGAACCAAGGTGGCATGGGTGTCAGTTGGCATTGGTAGGCATTGGTATTCGTAAGGTCTGCTCCATTATTGTTAATTAATCTCCATTATTACTGACCAACCGTTGCTCGCATCCCTTTGGTCCCTATAAATAGTCCATTCCAAACCATTCTTTTACCTTTTGCTTACTCTCTTACTCACTAAGTTCCCTCTCTGCCGTGCATTCATCCGTGCATTTGTCCTTCAGCTCAGAATTTTCTTCCTCTCCTAGAGCCCAAAGTAAGTTTTTTACCTTTTCCCTTTATTTCAATCTCTTCCTTCAGTTTTAGAGTTTAGGATGGGATTTGCTTTTCTTCTAAACACTGAGGTGTCCTTAGCCACTTTTAGGCAAAGCTTTAACATCCTTGATGATGTGGAAGTGGCGTACTGCCACGAGAGTGAGTTCGCTCTCCACAGAGGGGGAAACACCGCTTTTTTTCCTCTAATGGCCATTCTGGAGGGTGGGGTCAAATTTCCTGTGGACCCCTTTCTACTCAATGCCCTTAGGTATTACGAGCTGAGCCCCGAACAACTTCCACCCAACTTTTACCGGGTAGTTAGTTGTGTCGGCAGGCTGAATCAGATGTTCAGCTTGCAACTAGACCATCACGACATAAACCACATGTACAGTTTGTGTGGTAGCAAGAAAACCAACTATTATTTAAAAACTAGAGATGTGAGGGTACGGTTGATCTCCTGCCTACCCGATTCCAATAGGAATTCCGCCGGGGAGTTTGTCCGAGTGCGCGGCAACTGGTATGCCAATGACTTCCCATGTCCCCTCACAAGGCGCGAAGTGGGTCTGTACTAATCACTAACTCACTCTAGTTTTATATTTATTGTTACATGTAGACACACATTCCCTGTCATAACGGTTTCACCTATCATAATACTAATCCATGGAATTTCTTCTGTTGCAGACGGTAGGGTGTTCACCCCGGACGTTAGGGTAGTGCATGTACGAGACCTGAACTTTGTGCTCAGGTCCAAAATTTTTGTTCATTCAAACGGGCAACTCCGAGCGTCTCATCTTATTCTTGAGGTTGATCCAGTGTATACTACTTGGCAAGCTTTCAATCAGGCTTTATTAGTTGATAGTCCTCTTTTATCTTACATTGATGTCCGGCATGCAAATTTTCTTCATCCGAAGTTTACAATAGGTGAGGCCCATGAACAAGGTCCTCGGTACATCTGCTCCGACGAGCGTCACCCTGTGCGGGACGAGTCAGCCGAGCGTGTCCCAAGAGCGCCAAGAACGAGCTCACGAGCAGATTCAGCAGGAAGCACCCGTCCAACCCAAAGCTCTTGTCAACCTCGAGGCTCTTACCTCGGACACCGAAGAAGTAGCTGCCCAATCCTCCTTTCTCCCTGAAACCAAATACGATCCAGGTGAAGAGATGGTGACCTGAAAAACGATGACAATCAACCGTTTCATCCCCGGAGCTAGGCCCTCCGCTCAGCAGCAACCACCCCAAGGTTGCGGCCAGACTCATCCTCCCCCGCCTCCTGCCCCCAGTTAGCAACGGAAAAGGAAGCATACGACCAAACAAACCACTCTCGGCCCGTGTGCCACGCCCTCGAGGACTCCTCCTCGGCCATCAAGCAGCATCGTGATCCATGAGCCCACAGCTCAGATGGGGACGCACATGGCGTCCTCCTCCCGAGCCATGTCTGCATGGAAGCCCACCTTCGAGTTGGACGGCAAACCTCTTCCTTCCGACGCGTGCATGCAGGTGTAGGAGAAGGGGGCTGGGGGTCGTGTTGCTCAGGCCTTGGCGCGTGGCCTCTTGTTGCCTAAGGACGTGCACGCCTTTGAGGAGGGAATGGATGAGTCAATGGGAAGGAGGTTATAGTGGCACACCATCACGGTAAGCGTTTCATTGTTTGTTCTGTTTCCCCGGCTTCTCTTTCCCTTTCTTTTCATACTTTATCACTGTGGATTCAATTTCCTATTTTTACGCCTACCCTTGTCAACTTGTCAAGCCGCTCAATTGGCGTGTATACTTGATGGTCGGTTGAGGGTTTAGCCGAGGATGCTGAGCGGGAAAGGGCCTTCAAGGATGTATCAGAGGTGAATGTTAAGGAGTAGGCCGCGGCGGTTGCAAATGCAGAGGAGAAGGTCGCTGCAGCCGAAAAAGCTAAAGTGGCTATGGAGAAGAAGTATTCAGAACTGCAGACCCAACTGGGGGAGACGGAACTAAAGTTGGCCGAGGCTAAAAGCATGAACACTGCACGTGCCGAGGAGTTGTTCGACCTAAGGGTGGCCTTGGAAGCATCTGAGAGTAAGTGGTACAACGAATGGTTTGCTGACGTGAAGAACTCAACCTAGCCTGTTATAAGGGATGCTCGGAAACTTGGCTTTAAGGAGGGATGGCTGGTGGCCCTGCAAGTCTTGGGGGTCCCCGAGGACTCCCCCTTGAGAGATCCCGCTCAGATCCCTTTCTCGAGTCCCACTCCCACTGTTCACAACCCTCAGCGGCCCGTTGATGAATAAGAGACGACCAGCCTAAGGGAATTGGTGGAGCAAATTGGCTCACACGTGGAGTTGGACGAAAACGAAGCCACCAGCAATCCCCATGATGGTGACTAACCCGATCAGGATTCCTCGCAACCCCCAATAGGTCAGCAGTTGCCCGAGACCAATGATCGAGTACGCCAGGCCAACCGTTCAACGTAGTTGCCGAACAAGACTGCCGCTGTTTACTTTAGCTTTCCTTTATTTCAGCAATTTTTTCCTTTTTTCTTTTTTTGATAATTTGCCTAGGCCATCGGGTTGTGGTGGTTGAACAATTATTTATTTTCTGAGCAGAACACTTACATGGTCACCGAGTTTTGGCGACGAGGCACTAGTTTGTTTCCTTGAAGTTTATTTTGTCGATCATTTATCTTGATCGTTTTTGTTTAATGTTTAATATCATGTGGCTGTACGTTTCTTGGCGTTGGGTTTAACAGGCCAATTCCAGTTAGATGATTGCGTCAGGTTTATTGGGTATGGACATGTTTGGCTAATTGGCCCGTCCGAGTAACATGCTATTTCTTTTTAAGTGTTGTCCAAGGCTTCGGCTCATTTGGCAGAGTTGATTGAGCCGAAGGTCAGGACTTTGTCTGTGGAGTGATTTTTAAGCATTTTGCCTGCTCGGTACTTCTTGGTAGAACCGAGAGTCAAGTTATTGTCCTTAGGATAATTTTTTAAGGTTCCCACCTGCTCGGTGAGAGGGATCGAATCGAGAAGCAGGTTTATGTCCTATGAATAGTTTTTTTTTAAGGTTTTTTCACCTACTCGGTGACAGGGATCGTGTTGTTATGCCATGGACTGTTGACTGGGTTTAGATGCCCTGCTGGTTGATGGATTAACGGAGCGTGTTTTTGACACTGTTTGCACTTTCGTACATATGCGGCATCCTTCTACATCTGTGGCCACCAAAATCCCTGAGTCATTGCTCAATGTGCCAACGAACGCCCCCCTACATAACTGCCACAAACCCCTCCGTGTAATTCGGTCAGAAGCTCACCTACTTTCTCTAGGTGCAAACACAAAAGATATGGCCCCCCAAAAGATCTTTGGTATAGCTTGCGATTTGCCGACAACCAGTATCAGGGCGCTACTCGACGAACCTTGTTGGCCTCCTTTTCGTCGTTCGGGACTCGATCCTCGGACAAGAATTCAATGATCAGGTCCATCCAACACGGCTCAATTGCCGTAATCACGGCGACGTCAACCCCGGTGATGCTAACGTAATCTGCCATACCAATACTTGGTTCTGCTACTAGTTCTACTTTAATCAGCCGAGGAACCTCTTCTGTCACTAACGATGCTAGCGTGGCTAGGGAATCGGCATGTCTGTTCTGCGTTCGGCTCACTTGGGATACCTTCACCGTACTAAACTTGTCCATGGCCTTCCTTGCCGATCACAAGTATGCTTTAATCCGGGGATCTCGGGCTTCAAATGTTCCCTGGACTTGGTTTAGGACCAGCCGAGAATCCGAATATACCTCTACCTCCCGGGCTCCCATTTTCGAAACAACTCTCAATCCGACAAGGAAGGCTTTGCATTTGGCTTCATTATTAGAGGCTCTGAACCCCAGCCTAAAAGAATGCTCCAGCCTTATTCCCTCCAGGGTGATAATAACGATCTCGGCTCCTGCCCCCAAAGCGCTTGATGCTCCATCTACGAATACTTTCCACAGGCGAGTCTCCACACGACACACTATTCCCCCGTTGTTCTTAGGAGAAAACTCTGCAACAAAATCAGCAAGGACCTGGCCCTTCACCGAACTTCGTGGCCGGTACCGTATGTCAAAGGAACCCACCCAAGTCCCCCATTTGGCTATCCAGCCTGTGAAGTCTGATCTCCTCAACAATGATTGCAGGGGATACTCTATCAGGACATATACAGTATGAGCTTGAAAATAATGCGGCAACTTTCTCGTGGCATGTATCAGAGCTAGCACCAACTTTTCCAAAGGTAAGTAACTTGTCTTGGCATCTGCTAAAGTCTTACTAATATAATACACTGGCTGCTGACTTCCTCGGTCATTGAGTAGTAAGACACTTACAGCGTGATCAGACACAGACAGGTACATGAGTAAGTCCTCCCCGGGCTCCAGGGCTGTCAACATGGGTGCCTGCATTAAATACTCTTTCAAATCCCAAAAAGCCTTATCACACTCTTCGTCCCATTGAAACCTTTTCCATTTCTTTAGAAGCTGATAGAAAGGTCGGCAGCGATCGGCGAATTTGGAGATAAACCGGTTAAGGGCGGCTAGCATCCTTGTTAATACTTGTACTTTCTTCGGATTGCTTGGTGGTTTGAGACGCTTCACAGCCTCTATCTGATCCGGGTTGACTTCTATTCCTTAGCTAGTGATCAAATATCCCAAAAATTTACTGGCCCCCACTCCAAAAGCACACTTCTCGGCATTTAGGCGTAACTTATGTTGTCGAAGTACCTCAAACACCCCTCGGAGGTCCTCTACATATTGTACCTCCTGCTTTCTTTTCACCACCATGTCGTCAATGTACACTTCAATCGTTCGTCATATCTTATCTTGGAACATCCTCGCCATCATCCGCTGATAGGTGGCCTCAGCGTTTTTCAACCCAAAGGGCATTACAGTATAATGATAGTTAGCAACCGAAGATATGAACGCGGTCTTCTCCTGGTCCACGGAAGCCAAGGTAATCTGGTGATACCCCTAAAAGATGTCCAAAAAGCTCATCCTTGCATGCCCGTACGTGGCATTTACTAACTGGTCAATCTTCGGCATGGAAAACGGGTCTTTCGAGCATGCTCATTTCAAATCTGTGAAATCCACGCAGACCCTTCACTTGTCATTTTTCTTCTTCACTACCACGGTATTTGCTAACCATTCCGGGAAGTAAATTTTCCTTATCGCCCCAGCCTCTTTCAACCTTTGGACTTTTGTTCTTACTGCTTCAACATGTTCCTTGGCTAATCTTCTCGGCCTCTACTTCTTAAGAAGGAACGTGGGGTCTACGCTGAGTCTATGAACGATAAATTCTGGATCCACTCCGGGCACCTCATATGGACTCCAAGCGAACACGTCCACATTCCGTACGAGGAGTAATAACATTTCTACCTTATCTTGGTCCTTCATGCCTTCTCCTATCTGGAAGTACTTGTCTACATCTGGCAATACCTTTACCTTCACCATCTTCTCGGCACACCTAGCCCCCTTCTTCTCTTGCGAATTCTGTAATTACTATAAAGGGATGCCCAGTGACGGGCATTCCTGCTCGGCCCTGCTCCTTCTAGTCAGTTTGCTCTTTCTTCCAATTGACTATGGCGACTAAGCATTGTTTGGCCGCCTACTGGCTTCCTCGTACCACAGTGATACCTTGATCAGTGGGGAACTTGACTTTTACGTGCAGAGTGGATGGGACAGCCCCAATGACATGGATCCACGGCCTTCCTAGTATTGCCGTGTATAGGGAGAACGAAGCAACCACTATGAATGTTACCACTATCTCTTTACCTTCTATATTCACGGGCAGAGAAATCTGCCCCTCAGGAACTAGCACTTTACCGTCGAACTCAACCAAGGGCGTACTATACTTTGAAAGGTCCTTGTTCCTCAATCTGAGCCCCTTGAATAGGTCTGGATGCATAACGTCAGCCCGCTTTCCTAGTTTATCATTATTCTCTTTACTATGAAGCCGCCTACCCGGGCCGCGACTATCAATGCGACGTCATGCGGCTGAATCGTTCCTTCGAAATCGATCTCGTCGAAAGTGATCGGCTCCCGAGTGGGTTTCATCTTCTTTTTGGGAGGCAGCACGTCCGAGCTTCCTTCCACTAATACCACAGTCAACACTTCTTTCCTCCCTACCGCAATAAGGCCATTCGAAGCAGCATGGATAACTTCAATTACCCCAAGAAGGGGTGGGAGGGGATTCCCCCTCTGTGGAGCGTCTTGCCGTATTCCTCGATCCCCTGCATCTATCACAAACTCCTTTAAATGCCTAGCCTTAGCCAGCTGCCCGATATGATCTCTCAACAGCCGGCATTGTTCGATGGTATGGCCCTTATCCTTGTGGTAAGTGCAGTACAAATTCTGATTCTTCCTGGACAGGTCGCCTCCCATCTTGTTCGGCCACCTAAAGTACGGCTCATGCTTAATCTTGTCTACAATCCTATGCATTGGCTCCTTAAACGTTACATTTACCTCCCCTACCTGTGCTTCTGGTTCCTGAATCCTCAAGTTCCCCCGGATCTTGGGTGGGTAGCTATTCTGCCGATGATGATTTATCGCAGGCGCTTTACCTTTGCTTTGCAGCCGGTCGTCTTCCAGCCATTTGTATTCTTCGATGCGCCTCATTAGCTATCTCATGTCCTCGGGGGGTTTCTTAGTCAATGATTCCCTTAATCCGGAGTCCTCGGTTAATCCCATTCTGAAAGTGCTTGTAGCAATCTTATCGTTCCCTCCACCGATCTTGTTGTAAAGCTCCCAGTACCAGGCAGCATTGCTACGAAGGGTTTTCCCTACCCTCATTTTCATGGACAACAATGCGTTTACCGGTTGTAGCACTCAGCTACAAATTACAAATCAAATTCTGAACTCCTGTATCAACTCGGCAAAGTTGTGGATGGAGCCTTTCCGTAACGCATTAAACCACCTCAGAGCGGTAGGGCCAAGGCTCGAGGGAAAAACCTTACACATCAGTGCGTCATTGTGGGTATACAGAGACATCGTCTGGATATAGTGACTGACGTGCTCTACCGGGTCGGTTTTCCCATTTAAGGGTTGAACGGAGGGCGCGCAAACCTGTCCGGCATTGGGGCCCGCTCAATGCCAACCGAGAATGGAGACCTAGCAGCTCTTAACTTTGGTCTGCATACTCCCGTGACCGTGAACGGTCTCGGCGTTGATGGGATTCCTGTGAACGCGAATGTTCCCTCCGCTGCTGTGATTCCCGTGAATGGGATTGTTCTTGGCGGTGGTTGTGTCTGGATTGATTGGATCCCATCTCGTGACGATCTTCCCGAGAATTGGATCTTCCTTCTCGGGCGTCTCGATCCCCTCTACGATCCCTGTTCTCTGCTTCCAGCTCCAAATCTCTCACTAACCTACGCAGTCGCTCAAGCTCTTCGTCCTTATCGTCAAGTTGCTTGTGTCCTGAAGCAATGGTACCATTCGCTGCGTTTGGTACGACCCTTCTCCAAGGCCGGACCTCTCCTCCTCCCGTTCGTGATTCCTGTCTTCGCACCTTTTTTGCTTCCGTTCTCGCCAGGAGGATCCCCAAGAAGATCCTGTTGAACCATTTTTAGCATCACTACCAGAACGTCTCCCAAACATCCTCTCGTGTGTAAGTCTCGGCGGAACCACAGTTTTGTAGGAGATTCCCATAGATGGTGCCAATTATGAGCACCAATTGAGAGGCTTTTGGGCTCAACCCCACTTGGGCTCACAACTTATTTGGAAAAGTGGGTTTAGGATTTCCCAGGATGGGTGGTCCTCAGCATAGGAACTCTATAAGGTCCTATTTCTGTTTTCTCTCTATCTCTTCCTCTCTCTATCGCCCTTTTCTCCTCTTTCTCTATTTACGGTGAACCTTTTTCCAACTTCCATTTCTGCTCCAACTTCTCATATTTATAGTTCAAGATTAGTGGAGAGGTTGTGATTACTCCCATGGTTAGTGTAAAGGGAGATCCAATACCAATGATTTTAAGTGGGTGGTTAGGTGGGAGTGAAACGCAGTAAGAATGGCCTTGGAACTTGGTTCCCACTCTCGTAGAAATGCTCGGCAGAAGCGTTAACTGAGAGACTGTTGGGTATGCAAGGTATGGGATGTTCGGGCAACATTGATTCTCTATTGCTCGGTAAAGGTTGGCCGAGCAATGGTCAGGTGGTAAAACTTGGGTCTACAGTTTGTACGGGCTTGGGCTGTGCTCTTGGGTATAGAGAGGTTGGATTCATGGGCCGTACCTTCACATTAGAGTCTTGGGCCCAATTGAGTATGGGTACAGATTACCGTACAATTTTGATAAATCATATACTATATAATAAAAATTGGGTTTAGAAAATTTAATGATTGATAAAAAAAAAAAAAAAATCAAATTGTTATGAACAATTTATCATCAAGACATGCTTAATAATAATCTAAAAGAAGATTGTTCTCTAAGTCAAAATTGAGAGGATGAAGCATATTTAATGATTGATTTTCAAACAATAACCATATAAATAGAATACAACTTAAGGATATTAGGTAAACAATAGACAAAAAATACACAAAATCTATTCAATTTAATGGGAAAAATAAAACTAGAGTAAACAAACACATACTTGCAAGGTTGTATGTAGAAGAAGAGAAAAATAGATGTTGTAGGTAGAAAAAGAGAAGAATAGAGAAAAAGAACCGTATTATACATATTTGTAAGAACGTATTTTCCTCCACAGCCTAAATGGTTTGTACAATGGCCCAATGAGCTCAAAACAATGAATTTGTTAAAAAGTTGACTTGATATCGAACGTTCATTGAGTTAGGATGATACTAATCACAATAGGCTAGTTAACATTGGAATGAACAAGAAAAGTTCTCCTCGGTCAAGTCCGAAAAATGTCTATTCTTATATATTTCTTTTAGACTTTTACAAAAATTACAGTTCTTGGTTACATAGTGATTTTTCTCTGGTTTTTCTGATCATCCCCTCTGTAAGGGAGTTCATCCCCTTTATATTTCCCTTCTCTCTATCATCTTAGCCCTCCCCGTATAGATCAGATTACCAATCTTGATACTTGTCCTATTAGCACATTCCTGAAACTTTTGTGAGTAGCTGTAAGGCTAAAAGTTACTGTTCAGTTATCACTTCCACATTAATGCAGTCAGGAGGTTAAATGTAGAGCATTTAATGCGGTGGTAGTAGCTTTCTACCTAGATATTTATCAATTCTCTGTTGACTTATCCCTTTCTAAAGCTTATCCTTCCTAGCATAGTTGTCTACTACCTAGTTCTTGATGGGTAGTCGGACATTAGGCCATTACTCTGTTAGCTATGGAGGGATTGCTCCTCAGACAACATCTCCTGCTCATCGTGACCAGACCTCTTCCCTGGCCTATCTTCCTTTGCGAGTACTTATCTGTCATCGGGCTATTTGACGTCCTCAGGCGCTGCCCATGACTCAATATCTATATCTTGGCCCTTTATCCCTACAATATTCATTATGAATTATTTATGATATATATATATATATATACACACACAATTCATATTGAAGAAGTTGATATGAATAAAAAGTCTAATGTTAGTTGAATAGAATTTTATAAAAAACTTTTTTAAGTGTACTACGTTACTGTTAGGTTATTGTTTTCCTTTTACGTGTAGTATTATATGTTTTGTTGCTGTTCTTTTAATTAAGATTTTTTTTTTCAACTTATATATTATAATAAAAAAATGATTAGATGAAGAACTTGGATTGTAATCAAATTATGATTTTTATCAGCTTAGAAATTATAGGAGAAGAAAATTTATATTTATTTTTTTCAAAAAAATAAAATGAAATTTCTTAAATTTAGTGAAATCACTTGGCGCAATCACAGCTTCTAAGCCCAACTTTTATTATATAGTATATGATTTTCCCCTTAAAAAAAATTAACTTATATATATTTTAAAATTTTAACCTTTAAATTGTATGTTCATATATGTCAAATTTCATTCTAATTAAATGTTATTTATAATTCGATTTATAAACTTATTTTTTATGCATAATTTTAGATTATAAAATTTTGAAATTTAAACACTTGATTGAATACATAACAAATATTTGATTTTTGAAAACTTTGCGAACATGAAGAATATAAAAAGAAAATATAATCTAATGATGAATTTTTCAAAATTTACATTCAATAAAAAATATTTAGAGCTGTAGTCTTTAGCTATAACCAAGTTTGAAGCTAAAATTGTGTCTATTTTTTACCACACTTAAACTTTTGACATGAGTGTTAATTTGGTCTCGAACTTTTGATCTAAACAATTAACTGGCTAAACTTTAGTTGTGACAAATCGAAATATTTTATTAATATTTTCCATTAAAGCCTAACAAATCTAATTATATGATGTGCACATAGTAATGGTAGTATTATAAAATTAAAATTATTAATAATGCCATAAAACCATGTGTGAATAAATTAGTTAGTTTTTAACCAAAAAAAAAATACTAAAAAAATGTTTATTTGTCACAAGCCATGTCCATTGGGAAAATTGTTTAAAACAATTTTAAGAGGACTAAGTTGATGCTCACATTAATATCCAAGGTTGGTTTGTAAAATGCCAATTTCTTTAATTAGATTTTTATATGTTAAAAAGTACTAATTATAGGAGAAGAAAATTTATATTTATTTTTTTCAAAAAAATAAAATGAAATTTCTTAAATTTAGTGAAATCACTTGGCGCAATCACAGCTTCTAAGCCCAACTTTTATTATATAGTATATGATTTTCCCCTTAAAAAAAATTAACTTATATATATTTTAAAATTTTAACCTTTAAATTGTATGTTCATATATGTCAAATTTCATTCTAATTAAATGTTATTTATAATTCGATTTATAAACTTATTTTTTATGCATAATTTTAGATTATAAAATTTTGAAATTTAAACACTTGATTGAATACATAACAAATATTTGATTTTTGAAAACTTTGCGAACATGAAGAATATAAAAAGAAAATATAATCTAATGATGAATTTTTCAAAATTTACATTCAATAAAAAATATTTAGAGCTGTAGTCTTTAGCTATAACCAAGTTTGAAGCTAAAATTGTGTCTATTTTTTACCACACTTAAACTTTTGACATGAGTGTTAATTTGGTCTCGAACTTTTGATCTAAACAATTAACTGGCTAAACTTTAGTTGTGACAAATCGAAATATTTTATTAATATTTTCCATTAAAGCCTAACAAATCTAATTATATGATGTGCACATAGTAATGGTAGTATTATAAAATTAAAATTATTAATAATGCCATAAAACCATGTGTGAATAAATTAGTTAGTTTTTAACCAAAAAAAAAAAATACTAAAAAAATGTTTATTTGTCACAAACCATGTCCATTGGGAAAATTGTTTAAAACAATTTTAAGAGGACTAAGTTGATGCTCACATTAATATCCAAGGTTGGTTTGTAAAATGCCAATTTCTTTAATTAGATTTTTATATGTTAAAAAGTACTAGTTATTACAGGTGAATGTGAACAATCAAATAATAAGTATAGGCTATACCGTAATAAAAATAGCAATTCCTTTTGATTTTACCGATTTTGACCTAGGACTATTCGGCTCATAAGATATTTTATTCTTAAGATTAATCACATTCCTGTAAATTTAAACTCTTGGCTACTCTTGATATCCATTTTTACGACACATTTTTAATAAGCTCGATTTGGCTCAGTCCAACTTTTTTATGAGCTCAATTCATGTATTATATTATATTTTATTCTTTTAAGCATAGCCCAAGTCCATACAATATATTGAGAAAATTGAAGATGTGTGGTTTGAAGGGTATGAGTTAGTTTCTTTCAGATCTTTTGCATGAGTCCAGCCCATGCGTGCTACCAAGTGGACAAGGGACATTGGTAGCACCTCAAACTCATGGAAGATGTCTTGTACTCAAAATTTCCACCTTAAAACTATGGCCCAACTTTTCTGTTATACCATTTTTTTGCCTAAAACATATAGCTGACCCTAAGTGGCTAGCCTTGTCTACTACAGCAACCAAATGCAGCCTCTAAGGACCTGCCATATCTAGGAAACATCAGCCCATGAATTTAGATTACTTTATTTCCCAAATTATGCAAAAAGCAAGCCAACCATCTTACCCAAATAAAGCAAATTTGACCATAACCTCTTTGATTGATACTTGGGGAGTTGGGGTTCAAAGCCTCTTATATTGACTAAAAACCAGTCATTTAGAGCACTCCCAAACTCAATACAAAATGCCCCAATCAGATTCAAAAGGAACAATCACGTTTTAGCCACATTGCTGAATGAGATTTTAGAGCAAAAACTCATTCAGCCAGCAAATATTCTCACAATTTCAAATAAAAATAGTAATTCCTTTTGGTTTTACCAATTTTGACCTAGGACTATTAAGCTCATAAGATATTTTATTCTTAAGATTAATCACATTCCTGTAAATTTAAACCCTTGGCTACTCTTGATACCCATTTTTACGACACACTTTTAATAAGCTCAATTTGGCTCAATCCAACTTTTTTATGGGCTCAATTCATGTATTATGTTATATTTTATTCTTTTAAGCATAGTCCAAGTCCATACAATATATTGGGGAAATTGAAGAGGTGTGGTTTGAAGAATATGAGTTGGTTTCTTTCGGATCTTTTGCATGAGTCCAGCCCATGCGTGCTACCAAGTGGGCAAGGGACATTGGTAGCACCTCAAACTCATGGAAGATGTCTTGTACTCAAAATTTTCACCTTAAAACTATGGCCCAACTTTTCTGTTCTACCATTTTTTTGCCTAAAACTTATAGCTGACCTTAAGTGGCTAGCCTTGTCTGCTGCAGCAACCAAATGCAGCCTCTAAGGGACCTGCCATGTCTAAGAAACATTAGCCCATGAATCTAGATTACTTTATTTCCCAAATTATGTAAAAAAAAGCCAACCATCTTACCCAAATAAAGCAAATTTGACCATAACCTCTTTGATTGATACTTGGGGAGTTGGGGTTCAAAGCCTCTTATATTGACTAAAAACCAGTCATTTAGAGCACTCCCAAACTCAATACAAAATGCCTCAATCAGATTCAAAAGGAACAATCACGTTTTAGCCACATTGCTGAATGAGACTTTAGAGCAAAAACTCATTCAGCCAGCAAACAATCTCAGAATTTCAAAGTTTGGGGGTGGAAACATGGGTACAAAGGAACCCTCTATCTCTTCCTCACAATCTCTCTCAATTTTCTCTTCTCACTGATTGTGAGTCAAAGTTTTGAACCTGTTGTGTTTTAAGCATTTTTGTTATTGGCATTTTGATTTTTCTCTTGTTAAAGCATCATTAGCCTCTATTCACTAAATATTGAAATTTTAGGCTTGATACTCTTCACAAATAATCACTTCTAAAGAATTTAGTGGAAGATTTAGGCCATTCTTACATTTTGGCCATTGTCGTAAAATGTCCCCGACAACCACTAAAATTCTTGAAAATATAGATAAGATGTGAGAAAAAGTGATTTATTACCATTTTAATTAAGTGTAAGTAGTAGGACACTAAAATTCCTAACCAAATACCCTTTGAGGGAATTCATAGCAACCATAATTTTATCAACTCCCAAAATTTTAAATTCTCATTTTGAATTTGTGCCAACTAAATACAATCTTAAAGGGTTTTTTGGGTTTTTGGTTCGATAGTTAAAAAATGAGAATAAAAAATGTTTTGAGTTCAATTTATCCCCTTAACTTTTTCTTCAAGTGTCAAAATATTTCCTAAGGTTAAATTTTGTGTCAAGTTAGCCCCTTGCTTTGTAAAATTGAGTTAATCAAAACTTAGCCCTTACCTTGTAAAATTGAGTTAATCGGATCATTCTACCCAAATTTGTTAGAAGACATCACCATTTAAATAATTTTTTTTTGGTTAAAATTTATCTGTAAACATTCATGAGACGACATTTAATATATATTATTGTTCGACAAATATTATTATTTTTTAAATGTTTAAAGTCAAACAACTTTTTTTTTTTGAGTAAACAGTACTATTTATTAGAACACACACGAAAATAATAATAGTATATTAAACCGGATTTATAATTCATTATATAATCAGAGTACAATTACAAAAAGGTCTAACCTTTGTAGTTGTAGATTGGGGTTATAAGTAGCCGACACTAAATTTGACTCATTTTGACAAATTGACAAAAGTTGGGCCAAAAACATATCATATGACTTAATTGAATTTTAAGCAAGCCAATAAGCTCTCGCTCAATTGGCACCTCCTCACCTTGTAATTTCCAGGTAGAGAGTGAAGTCGTGGGTTCAAAAACTACCATGAGATGTTTGTGTAACTTACTAATAAAAAAATAATTAAAAAAATAATAATATTAGGCACCCAAAAAAGAGTCAACGCAATGTACAGAAAATAAAAGTAAAGACATAAATAAATTTTTAAAAATGGGCTAAATGCAAACACAAACCCTAGGGTTTGGGTCAATTGCATTTTGGCAAAATAACAAGGAAGTGAATTCATGACTTTAAAAGGTTCAGCTATTTATTCTATTTATGACTACATTAATCAATGCATAACCCAGTTCTATTCAAGATACAAGAGCTAGAAAGAACCAGCAAAAGCACCTAAAAAAAAAAAAAACACAGAACCAGCAAAAGCATAGACTTAGACCCATCTAGATGTGAACAAATTGAAAACAGTCGATGCAAAAGATCATTTTACTATGTAGAGATACAGCCTCAATGTTCTTTCTATTATTAGAGAAACAAAAAGGAATCAAATTGATGCAAGTGATGTAGAAAAGAAAGCTAAAAAAGAATTAGTTATCTGCCAAAGAAAATTTTGTTTACAACATCAACTGGCAAAGCATAAGCTGGATCTATGGCTTTCAATCCTAGATATTCAAGAAGTGAAAGTCCTGCAACCTCCAATATATTTATGTAGAAATAAAATTTAACAAGCTTTGATATAGATTTGATATATTAATGTCTTGATATAGATTTGATATAAAATTTAAAATTTTACACAAAGATGAATGAATTTATATTTAATATATTAATGTCTTGAATGATTAAAATTTTGATTGTTGAAGCCAGCAACCTCCAATAAAAAGCAGCATCATGTGTGAGGAAAGATGGATACAAATGCTAAAATTTACTTAAACACCTTTGAAGTCTCCTCCCTTCAATCCCTACCCAAAACCTCCCAATAGAAATAAATCTATAAAATCATATTCTGTGTCATTTTTAGCCTTATTGATCACCCATTTTTAAGCAGGTTCTATTAGTCCTAAGAAAATTGCAAGGGAACAAGAAAAGTTGATTTAACTCAAAATGCAACATGAGTATTGACAACAACTTATCACATGCAACATGCATATATCAAAAAGGAAAAATGAACAAGTTAAAAAGCAGTAATGCTGCATTTAGTTACCAGCTACCTCGAAGTATGTATGGTAGACATCCACAGCATCATCTGGTCTATCAGAAATTCCTCCATTTTCCATATCCTGAGATTTTTGTCTAACCACATCAACCTCAGAGAAATTTAAAATGATTCAAACTAACAATGCAGAAATAAAATAAAGGACAAATAGGTGTAATCATAGTCTACGAAGTAGCCCATTCAGACCTGGCAGTCTAAGATATACTTAACAAGCTTTTCCTTATTTATCCAATGAACCTTGCCTATCATGATCAAGCTAGAAAGAACCCACCACTAGTAGCAGACCTGAAGCGGTGCAACACAATCAGTGAGAAAGACTACAAAAATGTTTCTTTATCGAAAACTAAGATTCAGTTAAATTATTTTAAAATAAAATACACCCACATCAGTGAGTTTCTCAGGACGGCCATTAAGACCTCCAGAGTTAACTTGCCGCTCACATAACCACCACCCAAGAAGGTCCTTGTCAATAAGATGCAATGACCCCATTAGAGAAAGTGCAGCCACACAACAGAAAACTGCAGTCACAGTGGATAGAGACATTAGATATTTGGTGAATAAAAATTTCGGGTTTAAAATGCAGACAATAAAAAGGCATAATTGTTTAGCCTTTACACATACAGAGATTCAGGAGGAGAACACTAATAGCTACCACTTATCAATTAGCTTCAACTTGAAGCAATTAATGTTACACTTTTAAGACAACTCATTAAGTTAAAAAAGTTTAAGATTATAGGTTGGTGAAATCACATGACTTTCAAGCAGTTTGAGTGGCTTACAAATATCTAACTCTAATGAAAAGTGAGGCACCTGGTAAAATAAAGGTTAGCTCTAAGCAGTTCAAAGTTATACTGGAAGCTCAGCTGAAATTCATCTGGGAATGCAGTTACAAAGTTGAGAAATCACATATAAGCATTTTAATCAGCTGCAATTTTCTTTTGATTACAACACAAACTACTCAATTATGAAGTGCATATATCCAAGTAAGTCGATAAACAAACTGAAGCTACTCAAACTTCACACAAGATCAGCTTGGTATGGAGCAATTGAATCACTTACGAAATGACTTCTACCCTGAAGAGCCTACCTTAACTTAAATCCTAGAAAGGAAAGCTAGTCAAGCTCAAATAGGGCCAGCTAAAGAAGGATATCACTCACCAATACTCATGAGATGAATGAGTGAGCTGAGAGATAAATGAGTGAGCTTGAGCAGTGTACCACTCAGCACGTTTAGAGCCAAACACAGCAAGAAATTGTTTTACAATGAAATGCAAGCAACGGACTTCTTAGTAAATTACACTAATCCATCATACATAATACATTTCATAGACTATTCTGCAATACTTTTTGATAACTAAAGGGAAATTAAATAGACCATTCTGCAATACTTATAAGTTTATAATTTATAAGGCAGAATCTCAGCCTTACCAACCTCCACTTCAAATATATTTGGAGAAATGCATGAGATATTGTAAATTATTGTTCTTTTTTTTATAAGTAAGATATTGTAAATTATTGTTGAACAAACAAATAGGAAATAGTTTCCATTAGGAGTGAAGGTTTGGGCTACCAAGATGCAAAATTTATAATTGATTGACAGCAATTGAATCTGCCAAATGAGAAACACATTTTGTTTTTAATAGATGCAGCAAATTTTCCACCTTGATAATAATAACAAAAAAAAAAAAAAAAAAGAGATAAAATATTTGAAATGATTGTCCACCCAGATAAAAACAAAACAAAGAAGATGATGGAAGTAAAATGCACAGTTGATTTATCAAAACTAATCAGAAAGTAAAACTTCATGTAAAGATTCTGAGTTAAATAACTAGCATACTTTGCCCTGCATGGGACTCCCCACCAGGTGTGCATCCAAATCCACCATCCAAATTTTTTGCAACTTACGATGTAGCTCACAGCCTTCTCCACATTGATTTTATTTAAGCGACGTAATATTGAGAGACAACAAATAGCAATATAAGAGAACCTATAGAAAAAGAGAACCTATATCAAAAAGAGAACCTATATCAAAAAGAGAACCTATAGAAAAAAGAATAGGTTTGGTAAAATATGTACTACTTGCAAAGATGCTAACTTCCAAAATCATGAGATGTTAAATAACAAATCAAAAGGGGAAAGAATACCGTGTATCAACTTCACCCCATATGTCCCCTGAAAAGGATCCATCTTCATTTTGCAGCCCAGCAACATCTGACTTAAATATTAAGAGCCACAAGAATTGCCAGATATACACTGCTTTAAATATTAAAGTTTGTTGATGCCTAAATCTCCTGTAAAGAGCCATCTAAGTCTCTGTACCAAACTGAGTAGTTTAAAAGTACAGACTCCACCCAATATGTAATATCAATATGATACGCAAGTTGAATCTACCAGTTAACTATCTATACAAAGAATTGCAATATTTCTAAAAATTATGGCTAGTGGAGTATTTCAAAAAACAAAGCATAGCATACAATACAATTTCAAAGTCCACCAATAAGTATGCCAAAGGATACAAGTAGTTACCTTATCAATGTCAAGAACATTTAGCTTGTCAAAAAGGGCCAAAACCTGTACGGCGCTCAGAGTATACAGTATGTGAGGATCATGTCCAATGTTATCGCCAAACTCCCCCTGCACAACTAATTAAATCATTGTGTTCATTTCTATAATCAACTACATTTTCCTCTCTCTCTCTCTCTCTCTCTCAAAATTTTAGAAAGCTTAAAATGTTAAACCATTAATTGATTGGACTTATTGAATAGTTATAAGTAGGGTAAAATACTATTTTGGTCCCTAAACTTTAACAAAAGTTTGTTTTTTGTCTCTAAACTTTAAAAAGTTCTTTTTTCATCCCTAAACTTTGTAAAGATTTTTTCAAAAGTTTAGAGACACAATAGGGATAAAAAAAGAATTTTTTTTCAATAGTTTAGGGATGAAAAACAAACCTTTAGTAAAGTTTAAGGACATAAATAAAATATTATTAATAATTTAGGGATGAAATATGAACTTTTTAATAGTTTAAAGACGAAAAATAAACTTCTTAAAGTTTAGAAATGAAAAACAAACTTTTAGTAAAGTTTAGTGACCAAAATAGTATTTTATCCTTATAAGTATAACCATCTAAAAATTCAAATATTGGAAGATTCATAAGCAAATTACTATAATCATGTTCATTTTCTCCTCTATCTCTCTCTCTCCTATTTTCTTTTGACTTTAGAAAGCAGGTAATGTTAATCATGAATTTATTGGGCTTACTGAATAGTTACAAACATCTCAAAAATCATATATAGGAAGAATCACAATCTTGGGGAGAACCATCAGACAACAAATTCTAACTCATTGATGTATTATAACAGAATGTAACTAGACAACGTAGTTGATTTAATGAAGAAACTGAAGAATCTCTACAAACCTGACTCGTGCTGGCACTTCATGACCCATGAAACAACCTTATCCACATCTACAGTGTCGAGTTTTTCCAAAAGATCCAGAGTGGTCAATCCCCAGTATGCCCCACTCATTCTCAAATGTTCCATCAGAACAGATACAAAATCATCCTTCTCTGAGTTGTTATTTATTTATTTATTTATTTTTTAAATGAAAATTTTAGACATAAATGACAAAAGAATCATTTCAACAACCCAAGATACACTTAGATCATGAGGAAAAAAAAAGTATATGTATGAAACACACCTTTTCCACTGTTAAAATGTGTTGGATGTGTTTCTCGGCAGCAAGCTCCCCCATTTGGCAATTAAGCTCGTCATCAATTCTAAGATTTTAAAACTGGATCCACTAACAATATAGAAGTAATTATATAGAAACTCAACATTTTTTAAAATTATATAAAGTTGAGTTCTTTATCTGATCTAATAGAAAATCATTGAATCAAGTTCTTCACTCATAGGTGGTTAATTAACTCAGTTTCACATCTCATTGTTACAGACAAGATTTTAAATTTTTCATTCTATATAGATTTTAACTACCCACCAAGTGAAAATTCCAAGAATTTCTGAAATTTCCCCACATTTTGAAAGGGAATTGTATTTTCCCCATATGCTAATTATAGATGCATAACAAAACAATGAAGTATCAAACAAAGCAGAATTGTTTTTCCATTGAAATTTTTGTTCAGGAACTAATTTCAATAAAAAAACAAAGACACCCATAACACTGTTTTACATTTACATTAAAACATGCAAAGAAAATATATTTATTTTTGTCAGGAAACAAACACAGCCAGTACAGAAAATGTTATACCTAATTTCAAAATTCAAACTTTATCAAGCAAAATCTCCAGCTAAATGAAATCAACCAAAAATATTAAAAATTAAATCAAATTTACCAGAATTGGGCTAGGCCCTTGGAAATGTCAAATGTGTAGAGCGTGGTAGAGTCAATAAGCGTGAGGCAGCAACAAAAAAAAATGTTCAATTTTCCTCAACTTGTAGAATAATACGATTTAGTCCGACCCACAATTTTTGTTTTTCGTTTTAAGCCCAGCCCATTTAGTCGGGTTCAGTTCACTTGCTGATGAAACCATGGTTTTAAAAACCAGTTCAATCAGAACCAAACACTAATCCGGTCCGGTCATCCTGTAAAACCGGAAATTAAGAAAAAAAGCAGATAAAACTGATAACCGGTGGTTCAAATAAAAAAAAACCAAAAACCGGGATGGTTCAACTAGAAAAACCAAAAAACCGGGATGATTCAATCGGTTTTGCTAAATCAATGAAACATATCTAGAGCCATAAGTTTTGCAGAAAAATCTAGTTGTTTTTTCTCAGATCTGCATCTATGATGACTAAAGTAAAGCATGGCATTAGAGGTTAGTCTCTTGGAGCAATCAAGATTCCAAACCATGTATGGAAACAAAGATCTTCACACACAAAGAGTGAGAGATTTTCAGATCTCCATAGAAAAAGAGGTTGAAAATGTTTTTTTTGGATTTGGGAGAAGAGAGACCACAAAACAAAGCATGAACATGGTATTGCTTGAATTTCTTGAAATGAGCTTCTTGAAGTGGGCCGTGTTATAATATAATATATAATATATATACATATTGTAAGGACCAAATTTGAGTTCCTAGCCCAAAAGGTGGATGGGCTTAGGCCCAAAAAACTCAAAACAATGAATTTGTAAAGAGTGAGTTGGAAAAACTGGGTTAGAATGAGTTGGACAACAAATAAGGTGGATTCGAATGACAAGAAAAAGAAGATGGACAAGTTTTAACTACAGAAAATCGTCTTCAGCACAATCCAAGGAGATCAATTCTTATATATTGCTCTTAAGTTTGATTACAAGTTTGGTTCTTGATTGCTACAATGTTTCTTTCTTGATTTCGATCCTTTTATCGTGGAGGGTCTCTTCTATTATATAGTTCTCTTTAGACAATCTTAGCTCTCCACTTATTGATCATCCAATCTACTACTCGAGTGCTTGTCTCATCAGACACCCTCTTAGGCCCTTTATGCGTTGTGGAAGCCAACACAGTATTGTTCAAGGGTCTTCTCCACATTAATGCAGCCAGAAAGTTAGCTGCAGAGCATTCAATGCAGTAGTAGCAGCCTTTTCCTTAGATATTTTAGGACCCCCCATGTCCAAGGTTTCTATAATGCTTATCTGTACCTACAAGACTTCTTGGAACGTTCCCCTAGACAGCAGGCCACTTCTTCAGACCTCGACTTTGGTTGGCCGAGGATGAATGCATCCTCAGCCTACCTTTCTAGGCCTTTATGATCGAAACTAACTTCTTCATCTACTAACACGAACTCCCTTGACAATGTTTGTTCCTCCTTGAACGACCTCTCGTCCTCGATTTGGGCTCCAAGCCCAATATAAATATGTAGATAATGAGCTCCTGGCCTAATACCCCTAAAATAGCCCCTTGAGATTCTTCTTTCTGTCTCATTGGGAAGAAAAGAGGATTTCGATGTCGTCTCAACTAGTCTGCACTCGTCATGCATCGCTTCTAACTGTGTAAAAGCCTTTTTAATTGCCCAAGACATGCTCCTAATGCTTCGACATATAGGACACGCCTTTATTAAATTTTTACGGCTCCTTGTGCCCCACATTCTACGACTCAATGCAAATCCAATGATTAAGGATTTCGCTAGAAACAGGGCAAGAATTTTCCCGCTCGAAGCTATCCTTTCGATATAAATACTACCTAAATCAATCATTTTTCTCACTTTAGCATACACTTCACTTTAGCGCACATAATTTGAACCTGCGAACTTTTCCAACTCATTCGTTTCCTTACAAATACCAAAAGCCTGTCCGAGGACACTTTCATTCTTTCTGTAAGTCTTCCTGAACTTTTACTCTTTATTTTTCTATACGCTCTTCTTTTCTTTGTGTCTTTTCCTCCTCGACTCTACTTTCTTTTCTTAATCTTCCTAGTTCCTCACCACCTTTCCAAAAAATGGGTAGATTCAAAAGTTTGGTAAACTCCAAGGAGGGACTAGAGAACTTTAGGGCTCTATATAAGATCCCTCCAAGAGTAGGCATTAGGTACTGTAAAGAGTGGCAATGGCACAAAGATAGGCAAGAGGGAGAAGTAGTAATCCCAATGATTGTCTTAATAGAAAGAGGGATGAGAATCCCCAAGGGTACTGTTACCAGAGACTACCTTAGAGCCCATAGGTTAGCTCCCACCCAATGTGCCCCCAATATATTTAGAATCTTAAGTTCCGTAGATACCCTTAATGAGAGTATGAGGTTAGGGCTTACCTACCATGATATCAATTAGGTCTACAACCTCCATCACTTAAAGAGGCATGGGTATTACTTGAAATCTAGGTACCCCGAGGTTAGGCTCATTCAGTGCTTGCCTGAATCTAATAAAGGCCTGAAAAAAGATTTCTTGATCGTGTCAGGGAAATGGCACGATGGCCTCCCCTGCTCGACGAGAGAGGGGCAGCCAAGTAGGGTCTTTAGACCTAAGATGATTATGTTAAAACTACTTTCTTTTTCTATTGCATGTCTATGCACAAATTTCCCTTTCCTTTGCATCATTCTCTGCTAACTTCTTCTTTTTCTTCTTCTTTTTTTTTTTTTTTTTGGTCTTTCCCAATGGTTTTGCAGACAAAAATGCGGCCATTCCTAACTTTAGCCTTGTGAACTAGGCGAGTTTGGATAAGATCCTGAAGGCCGAGGTGTTCGTCGATATAGATGGTCAACTCAGGGCAGCCCACCTGATATTGGACTACATTCCAATATCTAAGAGTTTCCAGGCGCCTAAGTGCGTCATTAAAACTAGGGATCCTCGGCTGCAGCAGATTGGTGTCGCAGCCCCTAACTTTCTGATCACCGGTCCTGTTCTAGAAAGTACGCTTGCCACCAAGCCAATACCCAAGGGCATACCAAAGGTAGCCTCACCACCACAATAGACAACCGGAGTGGCCATTTCTTCTTCCCACCCCCTTATTTTTCTTCTTCTCCTCATTCAAGTCTCAAGAACAGCACATCCTTTCTCTCTTTTTTTTCTCCAGCTCGCTCTCTCTTCTTCTTCTTCTTTTTTTTTTTTTTTTTTTTAATTTTTACTTGATTCCAAAACAGTCGTCCCCAACGTAGTCTAGATGGGTCATCTTCGTCCCAAAGCAGTTGCCTAGCCAGGGCCGTCGCTCATCTTCGTCCCCAACGCAGTCCAAATGGGTTAGATGGCTTCTGTCTTCTCTATTTTGTTTTTTTTTTTTTTTCTTTATTGTTATGATTTGATTAATTTTAAAATTGTGTTTTTGAGTTTGTATTGTGATACTCTGATTATGCTTGATTATGCTTGAGTTTAAAGATGTTTGAGAGAAAATTATTGTGGATTTAGCCATTGTGTTTATGTTTGTAGCTGTTGTGTTTAAGGGCATTTCTGTAAAAGTGCTAGGAAAGCAATTTTCTCTCCACAATTTTCCTCCCGATTTAGGAGGAAAGAAATTGGTGGGCCTAGGAGGAAAATTTTCTCCCAGGTTTTCCATCCTCTCTGTTTTCCTCCGCTTTCCAAACAGTGGAAAACATTGTTTTTTACGCCATTTTCCACTATTGTTTTCCATCCTCCCTATAATCCTTCCAACCAAACATAGTGTAAGATTAACCTTTAGTGAGTTTTGATGGGAAAGTTGTCATCCCAAAGAGCCAGATTAGGTTGCCCATGCAGACAGGCTCAGAGGTGGCTAAAGTGGACTTCATTGTAGTAGACGCATACCTCCCTACACGGCTATTGTGGCTAGACCTTGGCTTCATGCCTTAGGGGCTGTTTCTTTAACTCTGCATCAAAAAGTGAAGTATCAGTCAGGGGACTGAATTAAGGTGCTGGTTGGGAGTTAATCCATGGCTAGGCAGTACATCAGCCTGCAGCTGAGTCTTCGGCCTCTGTTGAAGGGGGGCTTATAGTAGTCAAAGTCTCCGATATTACCTATAGATGGGCCAGCCAAGGATGCGAAATGTGAAGATTTGGAGAAATTTGCTGTAGGTGATGACCAGAGAAGTTTTTTCAAGTTGGGGCTCAGCTACTGCCTCAGGAGAAGGAAGTGCTGGTAGAGTTTCTCAAGAGGAATGTTGATGTATTCGCTTGGAATGCCTACAAGGCTGGGGGTGGATCCAAGTTTCATCTGTCATCATTTGAACGTCAATCCATCTGTTATCCCCAGAAAGCAACCACTTCGGTCTCATCCAAGGATCATTCTGACGCTGTCAAAGAGAGGTGATGAAGTTTAAGCAAGCTGGGGTATTAAAGAAATGTTCTACCCTGAATAGTTGGCCAATATATGATTGTGAGAGAAGAAAAATGAAAAATGGCGAGTATGTTGGCTTCAGAAATCTGAACAAGGCCTGCCCGAAAAACCCTTTCCTCATGCCTCAAATAGATCAGCTAGTGGATGCCACCGTATGTCATCCTCAGATGAGCTTTTTGGACGTTTTTCAAGGCTATCACTAGATACCTTTGGCTTTGGACGATTAAGAGAGAACAACCTTTATTACTCCTATCGGGAATTACAATTACAAGGTGATACTCTTTGGTTTGAAAAATGCAGGGGCTACCTACTGAGGATGATGACAAGGATGTTTGAGTCGCAGTTAGGAAAAAACATTAAGGTCTATATAGATGACATGGTGGTCAAGAGCAAGTTGGAATCTGAGTACGTTAATGACCTAAAGAATATCTTTGAGATCTTAAGGAGACACAAGCTACGACTTAATGCTTCCAAGTATTCTTTTGGTGTTGGAACAGGGAAGTTCTTAGGCTACATGGTCACACACCGAAAAATTGAAGTCAAACTTGACCAGATTAAGGCAACTAATAATTTATAGCTCCCTCGGAATCCCAAAGAGGTCCAAAAGCTAACAGGTATGACCGCTGCTCTAAACCAATTCATCTTTCGTCACAGACAAATGTAGGCCTTTCTTTCAGTTGTTGAATAAATGGAAAGGATTTGAATGGACTGAGGATTGTGTCTTGGCCTTCTAGCAGTTGAAAGAGTATCTTTCTCGGCCACCCATCTTGTCCAATTCAAGGTGGATGATGTCTTGTTTGCCTACATTATAGTGGCCTTCCACGCGGTAAGCTTGGTGCTGATACGGGTTGATAGTTGTGTATAAAGGCCAGTTTATTATGTGAGCAAGTCACTACATAAGGCCGAGATCGTTACTTACCGTTGGAAAAGACCATTTTGGCAGTGGTGTATGCTACACGTAAGCTCCCCCACTATTTCCAATCACACACAATTGTTGTCCCAACCCAGCTTCTATTCAGATCTCCACTTCGAAGTGCTAATTACACGGGGAGAATTGTAAAGTGGGGTACAATTCTGGGGCTCTTGACATAATGCCTCACACCTCAGTTAAAGGTTAGATCCTCGTTGACCTGGTGGCTGAGTTTACTTAAACCCCATTAGAAGAGAAGATAGAAGAGCAGAACACGATGAAAAATCGGTTGGTGTAATCTCTGTATAAGAACTTTTGTCTTGGAAGGTCTACATTGATGGTGCGACGAACCACAGGGGATCTAGAGTGGGGCTAGTTTTGATATCGCCAAAGAGGATCACGATTGAGAAATCATTGAGATTGGGCTTCTCGGTTACAAAAAAATGAAGCAGAGTATGAAACTTTATTAGTAGGGATGACCATGGTCGGAAGATGGGTGGAAAAATAGTGGACATCTTCTCTGATTCAAGACTGGTGGTAGGCCAAGTCCAAGGAGAGTTGGAAGCAAGAGATCCCAGAATGCAGGAATATTTGAGCCAAGTTAGATACTTACAGTCTGGATTTGAGTCTTTTAATTTATCACAAGTCCCTAGAAATAGAAATACACATACAGACTCTCTTGTCACACTAGCAACCTCCTTGACATAAAGTTGTCCTCGGGTGATCCTTGTGGAGGACATATGTAAACCTAATGAGATAAGAGGAAATGTGGTTCATATTCATCAAATAAGGGTGGGTTCTAGTTGGATGGACTCTATTGTACTATTTCTTAAGGAAGATGTCTTTCCCAAGGATAAGTTTGAGGTTGATAAGGTACAGAGGAAGGCTCCTCGATTTTAGTTGTCTGAGGACCAGAAGTTGTATAAGAGATCCTTTTCTGACCCATATATGCTTTGTATATACTCTAAAGCAGTTGAGCTACTTCTGAAAGAGTTACACGAAAGGATTTGTGGAAGCCATACACGGGGCAAGTCTTTGTCTCACAGGGCCCTTACTCAAAGATATTAATGGCCAAATATGCAGAAGAAAGTACAAGAATATGTGAAGAAGTGTGACCAATGCCAAATGTTTGCACCAAACATTCATCAACCCAGATGAGTCCTTAATCCACTATCCAGCCCTTGGCATTTTGTTCAATGGGGATTAGACATCGTAGGTCATTTACTTAAAGTAGCAGTGAATAAAAGATATCTGTTGGTCGGCACAGATTACTTCACCAAGTAGGTTGAAACTAAACTATTGGCAAATATTAGGGATACGGATGCCAAGAAATTTGTTTGGAAGTATATTGTCACTTTGTTTAGAATCCCTCGTACCCTTATCTCAGACAATGGATTGCAATTTGATAGCAAGACCTTTAGGAGGTATTGCTGTGACCTGGGTATAACAAATAAATATTCCACCTCGACATATCCATAGGGGAACGGACAGGCTAAAACTGTTAACAAAGTCATAGTGGGAGGGCTTAAAAAGAGGCTGGACAACGCAAAGGGTAAATGGGTAGAAGAACTGTCGCATATCCTTTAGACATACCGAACTACGCCTTACAGGTCCACTAGGGAGACGCCATTTTCAATGACCTATGAGGCCGAGGCTATTATTCCTCTAGAGACTGAATTTTTCATGCCGAGAACAAGTTCCTTCACTCTGAACAGTAATGATGGGATACTGGAGAAAAGTTTAGACTTAATTGAAGAATGAAAAGAAAATGCCATGGTCCAATTGGCCTATTACCAACATAAGCTCAAGCAAGGATATGATGCCAACGTAAAGCTAAGACCACTGGCATCTGATGACTTGGTGTTAAGAAAGGTTTTGGGTACTACAAAGAATCCTGCTTGGGGAAAGTTAGGGCCCAACTGGGAAGGATCACATCGTATCACATTAGCGGCGGGAATAAGTGTATATTATCTTGAAGATCTAGAGGAAAATGCTGTACCACGCCCCTGGAATATAAATAACCTGAGAATGTGTTAATATTAATGAAAGCTTTCTTCACCATATTTGGGCTTGTTATATTGCGAGTCATGCATTCTACTATCTACCTAAGTATTAAACAGAACCTTAGTTATGCGTAATTCCTCAAATCACATACTTTGGGTAAATTAATACTCCCTAACATCTATCTAAGTATCAAACAAAACCTTAATCATGCCTGCCTCCTTAGACCACATACCTTGGGTAAATTGATATCTCTTTCCTAAGTATTAAACATAACCTTAGTTATGCCTGGCTCCTTGGACCACATACTTTGAGTAAATTAATACTCTCTGACATCTATCTAAGTATCAAACAAAACCTTGGTCATACTTGGCTCTTCGGACCACATACCTTGGGTAAATTAATATCTCTTTCCTAAGTATTAAATAGAATCTTAGCTATGTCTAGCTCATCGAACCACATACTTTGAGTAAATTAATACTCCCCAACATCTATCTAAGTATCAAACAGAACTTTGGTCATGCCTAACTCCTCGAACCACATACTTTGAGTAAATTGATATCTTTTAATCATTGTCCTAAGTATTAAATAGAACCTTAACTATGCCTGGTTCCTCAGACCACATGCTTTAGGAAAATTAATACTCCATGACATATATCTAAATATAACCTTGGTTATGTCTGGATCCTCAAACCACATACCTTGGGTAAATTAATATCTCTTCCCTAAGTATTAAACAGAATCTTAACTATGCGTGGATCCTCAAACTACATACTTTGGGTAAATTAATACTTCCTATTACTTTCCTAAGTATTAAACAAAACTTTGGTCATGCCTGGATCCTTGGAACACATACATTGGGTAAATTGACATTTCAAACCATTAACAAAAGTGTCAAATAGAACTTGCATTATATCTGGATCCTATTGAATATGTTAATACTTCCTATTGGTTATTTAAGTGTATGATGGGATCAGCCCTATTGAATGACGTGGATCTTCATTAAAGTGACATGATCAATTGCATGCTTGTAAGCATCATTTAAAGCATTTGAAAGTATGTCCATGATCTATTTTAGGTCTAATTATTGTATCCAGGTCTTTTAACTTAGTAATAGGAAGAAATTTAGATGAAGTTTGGCATGAATTGGTGTCTTACCATTTGTATATATGAATGGAATTGTATCTAATTTCCATATTATCTAAGTGTTAAGCAAAATAGAAACTGTATCAACACTTGTGTAAGAATCATGGAAATAAGGAAAATGTTCATAACTTTCATTAACAAAAGCCTCAAAAAGAGGCAGATTAGATACAAAGATGTCATGTTAATTACAAACTTTGAAAGAAAAAACTACAATAGAAATTATTTCTTCTTTATTACAATCTTGTCTTTGGGAGGGTTGTGGATAGGTNCATCTGCCGTGATAGTAGTTGGCTATCTCCTCTACCCCAAAGGTGGCTTGAACAGCCTGCCGAGGAAAGAAACATGGATTAGAAAAAGAAAGTGAAGAAAGTAATTTAAAAAAAGGGAGAAAAATAGGCCAAGTAGAGGACATACCATGACAAGATATCTCTTTAAGATGAGGAAGACCTCGTGTCTCCTTATGGACCGCAGTTCGGCCATGTTATCGGGGAGCTGCAGAGCCTGCTCCACTACATCGGCTACATAGTCGGCCATCCCTCCTTGAAAATCCCTGATAGAGGCATTGGCTAGCAGAGGGGCACCGTCCAACATTGGTGGGAAGCCAGGCTAGAAGGGTGAGCTAAGTTCATTCCTCCTCTCAGTGCCTTTTTGCCACACCTTGGCTTGTTTGGCCACTCTTTAGGTCTCGTCCTCTTAGGAAGGGTGGGTTTTTCCAACTCCCACCACCTCCTTGTCCTTTTGTTCCCTTTTCCTTTTTAGGTCGGCAAGTTCAAGTCAGAGAGGTAGGGTAGGTGGGGAGTGAGAGGCTTAGTCTGGGCTGCCTTCTCAGGCACGTTCCTCCTTGGTTAGGACTCTATCAGGTTTAGCAGGATGGACCTTGGCTTACGCTAAATCCCTATTTCTTCAAGTATCAATAGAATGGTTGGCTGAGATCAGGAGTTAAAGTTTATGGGGACAAAGCTTAATTAAAGACTTTAAACTTGTCCTCGAATCAGGTACTTTAACTACTTCTTCCTCTTCTGTGTTAGCGGGGTATAGAGATAGGATGTGTGTGGAGGAGATAGTGTAGGAAAAAAAAAACGAATGAAAAAAAAAAAACACATAGAGAGCGAGCTAGAGAAGAAAAGAGAGAGAGAGAGGATGTGCTAAGACTTGTGAATGAGGGAGAAGAAGAAAAAAAAAGGGGGTGGGGATAGAGATAAACGTGTGTGGGGGAGATAGCATAGAAAAAAAAAAATGAATGGATGAAATGAAAAGGGGAAAAGGAGAAATAATATGAAGAATAAAAAATCCTATTTGAGAAATGTTATTACAATATTTTCACAATAAATTTTAAGTAATAGATTGTTATTAGCTAATATTGGTGAGTAAAAAAATAATTTCAATAGTGAGTTCAAATTAGAACTAGTAATAACTTTCCACATAAATTTTGTTGTGAAAGTATTGCGAAAAATGTTGTGGACGTGTAACACTTCTCATTGAAAAATATAATTGTTGGTCAATTTTATATTATTTAATGAGTACAAATAAATCTATTTTTTACCAATTATGTAACAAGGGTATAATAGTAAATTTATATAAACTACATTTTCTATCTTCCCACTAACCAAACAAAAGAGTTTTTCACCCTCCCACTTTTCCACCCCTCCAACCAAACACACATGAAGGAAAATCAAATCTTTTATATCCTCCCACTTTTCTACTCCCCTAACCAAACGGACCCTTAGGCTATCAAATCTTCAGGCTTTAACTTTAACCCTTTGTACAAATCAGGGTACATAATCTTGGCACCACCGCCCTGGTCTACCATTACCCTTTTCACATTATACCCTCCTAATCTGAGGGTTACCACTAAAGTATCATCATGTGGCTAGATGGTTCCAATCTTGTCTTCATCTGAGAAACTTAGCGCTAGTCAGATCTCCACTTTAGCCCTCTGCAGCTCAGAATTAGAGTCCTCGGCTGGTAGCCGAGCTACAGACATTACACTGGAAGGATGAGAACTAGTTCTCCTAGGTGCAGCAAAGATGACATTGATTGTACCTAATGGGGGCCTTGAAGAAGCATTCCCCTAAACCCATGACCTTGATTGGTCTCCCTGCCCGTTAGGCTAATACAAAAATTGCTATAACCTTCCCTCTCTGACCAGTTACTCCAGATGGTTCTACAGAGTTCTGTAGTCCTCAGTGGTATGCCCTCGCTTCTGATGGTATAGGCAATGAAGGCTCTGATTGCACTTCAAGGGGTCTCCACTCATCTTATTTGGCCATTTGAAGTATGACTTGTTCTTGATCTTCTCCAAAATTTGATGCATCGGTTCTCAAAACATAGTGTTTACCACTTGAGGAGCTGTAGGCCCAGATTGCCCAACAAAATCCCTCTGTGGTCTATTATTGTTGTAACGGTCTGACCTGAAATCCCTCATCTCCTGAGGGATAACCTTACCTTTTCCCTTGCCTTGCTGTTGGTCCTCCTCAACCCTTTTATATTTATCAATCCGATCCATGAGCTAACACACACTGGTAACAGGTTTCCCAGTCAAAGACTTCCTTAAGCCATGCTCGGCAAGTAGGCCAACCTTGAAAGTGTTGATGGCTACGTCGTCAAAGTCACCATATATCTCATTGAACATCTCCAAGTATCTATCCGAATATGTTTTCAGGGTCTCTCCTTCTCTCATAGACAGAGATAATAAGGAGTCTAAAGGCCGAGGAACCCTAGTGCACGTAATAAAGCGGGATCCAAATGCTTGGATGAGTTCCTTAAAGGAATTAATGGAACCTGCACCCAGACCATCAAACCACCTCATCGCCATAGGCCCTAAGCTGGATAAGAATACCTTGCACATCAAGGCCTCATTCTTGGAGTTTCTAGCCATTCTCTAATTGAAGTGGCTAATGTGCTTTACAGGGTCTCTTCAACCATTGCACATCAATGCCTCGTTCTTGGAGTTCCCAGCCATTCTCTGATTGAAGTGGCTAACATGCTCCACAGGGTCCGTTTAACCATTATACATGGTGAACGTGGGTTGAGTGAACCGCCGAGGAAGTCTCCTTCCCTCAATCCTGCGCGTGAATGGTGATCTAGAAATTTGGTTGAGTGCTTTACTCATAGGATCATTTTCTAGACCTCTCGAAGATGAGTTTTTGTTTCTGCGCTCATGATGGTAGTCTTCATCATACGAGAAAGACTCACTAGAAGGAGTCCTTGACTTGTGCCTATAGCTACCATCCTCTTCACCATCAAAAGAGAAATCAGAATAGGAAGGGGCTCACCTTCGCCGTTCATGGTGTAAGCTTCTCTTTAGGTGATCAATCTCTAGCTACATGGCTTTGGTATTTTTCTCATGAGAGAGATGGCTACCACCCTGAGAATGGCTCCTTTTAGTATAGGTAGTATGCACACTCCCCTCTAGGTCCCTCATTTGTTCAAGATCACGGAAGTAATCTTGACGTTGAGACCCCATGAATTTTGTTTGGTTTAAACCTGAAACTACCATTGTTAAACATTGGACTCACTATAACACCAGTAATTCCTACAGACGACACCAATTGTAAGGATCAGATTTAAGTTCCTAGCTCAAAAGATGGATGGACTTAAGCCCAAAAAGCCTAAAACAATGAATTTGTAGAGAGTGGGTTGGAAAAACTAGGCTAGAATGAGTTGGACACAATTTTTAAATATTACTCTTAAGTTTGATTACAAGTTTGGTTATTGATTGCTATAGTGTTTCTTTCTTGATTTTGATCCCTTTACCGTGAAGGGTCTCTTCCATTATATAGTTCTCTTTAAACAATCTTAGCTCTCCACTTGTTGATCATCCAAACTACTACTTGAGTGCTTGTCCCATCGGACACTTTCTCAGGCCCTCTGTGCGTTGAGGAAGCCAATGCAGTACTGTTCAGGGGTCTTCTCCACATTAATGCAGCCAGAAAGTTAGCTGCAGAGCATTTGATGCAGTGGTAGTAGCCTTCTCTTTAGATATTTTATGACTCCCCCCTCTGTCCAAGGTTCCTGTAATGATTATCTATACCTATAGGACTTCTTGGAACATTCCCCTAGACGGCAGGCCACTTCTTCGGACCTCGGCTTTGGTTAGCCGAGCATGAATGCATCCTCGGCCTACCCTTCTAGGCCTTTATGACCGAAACTAACTTCTTCATCTACTAACACGGACTCCCTTAACAATGTTTATTCCTCCTCGGACAACCTCTCCTCCTCGGTTTGGGCCCTAGGCCCAATATAAATATGTAGATAATGAGCTCTTGGCCCAATACCCCTACACACACACACACACACACACATATATATTTATATTTATATTATAATAAATATATATTACCGCTACTTGATAATTATGATTTAGCTTTTGATATTCAAGGAATTTAGCTTTTTTTTCTTCTTCTTATGAAATTATGATTAGGAAAAAAAATAATTAATTAAGAGAATAAACTTAAAAGTTACTTATTTTTTCTCTATCATTAATTCAATAATAATAATAATAATAAACATTTTATTTTTAAGATTACAATTAAACATATGTGATGGTCCATTTTGAGGAAAAATAATTAGATATAAATTAAATATAAACTAAATATATTACTAAATGTTATGTTTTTCTATTTTTCTATTTTTATTTTCTAAATATAAGATGTGAAAACTCACATAATTTTTTTTGCAAAATTTTACCTACATATTATTAGTAATAAATTTATTATATTTTTATTTTTATAATTATAAATAAATATTTATGACGTTACCGGTTGGACCATCGGTTCGACTCCAGTCGAACTAAAAAATTGGTAATCAATCCCTTTTTCAGTTTTTTGATTATATCGATTTTTAAAATCATGGATGAAACCCACGTTTTGTCCCAAATGTTCTGTTGGATTTATGGGTAGAAAATCAATTACTCTAGACTCGCAATAATATTCACAAAATAAATTATTTATATGTCTTGAAAGTTAAATGATAAAATGATTTTCGTAGTAAGTTCAAATAATAATCAATAAAAAAAGTTCCAACTTAATTGTTGTGGAAAAATTTATAAAAATTATTGTGTTTGTAAAACTACTTGTTGTAAATCAAGCATTTTAATCATATGCATTACAAGTGTCTATGACACTCCTCTAAGTCCTCTCCCCTTACCTTGTAGGTATGTTTGTAAGATGCACAACTTAATTTAAAATTATGTGTAAATAAATCCAAAATATAGTGATAATTAGTGAGTTATGTGATAATAATAAAAAACACTAATTTTTTGACGAGTAAATTATTGCTTATAAAGTTCAATAACTAATAACAAGAGTATAGGCACTTATTGCAAAGGGAAGATAGCCACACACACACACACACACACACACACACACATATAAGTAAAACTTAGAGAAAATCCAATAAGATTTTACAATTGAAGTTCAATTTTGCACCATGTGTCTTAAATTATTTATTTTTAGAAAGTTTTATTTCTTAATTTTGGAGTCAAATGTGAAACATATCATAAATATTCATCTAAATGAGTTATTAAGTACAAAAACCAAAGTGTCTAGAATTAATGAACTATAGAAAAATAAGAAGAAAAAAAAGTGCTTCACAATATCAAAAATTAAGAATTAATAATTTTTTTTTTAAATATTTTCTACCTAATAATATTCTTACAAGATTTTTTAAAGAGTTAACAAAATATAAGAATGACTATATATCAATAGTATTTAAATTATATATTGGCAAAGTTAAGAGAAAATCCAATTAGATTTTAAATTGGAATTCAATTAAAGTCTAATTTTGTGTCACGTGTCCCATATATATATATATATATATATTAATAGGCAAAACTAAGAAAAAAAAAAAAAAAAAAAAAAAAAAAAGAAAAGAAAAGAGAAAGACAGCCATATCTTAGTTTGGAAATTGAAGGCAAAGAATTATTTGAAAAGATATTCAAAGTTTCAACCATATCTTGCCTAGTACGGTTTACTGTCCATAGTCCAAGAGTAATGTCACACCACCATATCTAGATGTTTAAACTCAGCATCTACTCCATACCATGATTTTATGTTTAATTTGAAAAGGATGGACACCCACTATATTTTTCATATAATAATAGATTTGTTTGTTTATCATTGACCTAAAACATTTACTGGCATGAATATTGCATTGAATATTGAATTTATGAGTGAAGTGATTATTGCATTGTTATTAAACGTTCATTTCTCCCTTATAGGCACATCGAAAACATGCAGAGTTTCTAAACAAGAAAATAGAGATCTATGATGAGTTAGCTATTGTCGTGGGGAAGGACACAGCCACAGGCGGCTTTTCAAAGTCCTATGTAGATATTAAAAATGAGCCAGATAATGGCGACAATGCTGAATTTGTTGCAGATAATGTGGAGGAAGATGTGGTCGAAAAAGGTAAAAATGCAGTCGAGTCATCCACCACTGGGTCGGGAATTTCCAAGTCCTGCAAAAGAGGGCGTGCACCTTCTACTGCTGATGATAGTGTGTTGACTGATCTGTCTGATCAGTTGAAGGAAATAGCTACGGCTCTTAAAGAAATCAATCGGGGCCCAGTGGATTACACATCTCTTTATAATGAGGTTATGGCTATGATGGCGGATGGGTATAGTGAAGAAATGCTCGCAACTGCGTTTGACCATCTGTGTGAAAATGAGAAGGTAGCACGGGGATTTCTAGCCAAGAATGCTAGGCTGCGAAAGATGTGGTTGGATAGTTTTTTTTTCTCACAACTTTGACTTGCTTGTTTCATGTAGACTGTGACGGTAACTTTAGGAATTCACTTTTGTTGTAGTACTAGTATTGATCTACCATTGTAATATATATGTAGTATTTTGTATTATTAGGACAATACAATTGCCCAAATTATGTATTTGTACTGTTCAGATACCATTAGTAGGTATCATTTTTGTACACCATGGAGGTGTAATGACAATGGTGAACGATGAATGTGGCTATTTTTATATTAATATTATCGGTATATTTAAATGATTATTTTTTATGTTGAAGTGAATGATTATTTTTGTACTGTTACAGATATGTATACGCAATACAGGTGTATGTTGAAGTGGATGATTAGTTTTGTATTGTTACAGGTTTGTCTAGATAATGTAGGAGTAGAAATTTGTAAGGCATTTCATATTTTCCGTAAAATTAATTTACAAACCAAACATGGAAATTGATTTTCCGGAAAAAATGAATTTCATTTTCCGTAAAATGTTTACCTGAACCAAACATGAGAATTGATTTTCCGTAAAACAAGAAGTATTTTCCGTAAAATATTTGAACAAACCAAACACCAGAATTGATTTTCCGTAAAATAAATTCCGAAACAACCAAACGCCCTGAATACATTTTCCTTTTCCGAAAAATAGTATTTCCAAAAAATATGTATTTTTCGGAAAACATTTTACGCGAAACAAACACAGCCTAAAAGTCACTTTGCTTCTTTTAAGAACTTGTAATCCGGCTCTAGGAGGTGTGAGTTAGATAAGACATAGAAAAAAACAAAAACAAAAACAAAACAAAAAAGTCATTCACCTACCCCTTCTTTTCACTAATACTTCACCTGCCCAATCTTTCAAACTTCTGATTCTCCTTTCAAACTTGTCCCGTCTAAAAGCTACAGCCATTCTCCTCTTTTGTTTCAACTTTGAAGTCTTTTAGAGCGGTCACACCAACTCGTAGATAGTCTTCTAAAATATAATAAATGTTCAATTTTACACATTTTAATTAAAAAACTCCCTACATTAATTTTTGTAAAAATGTCTAAATAGTAAATATACATAATGGTCTTGCAAATAAACAGTAATCGTGCATATATACACAGCTACTGTTCACCATGTAAATAATTTTTTTATTCTTTTTTTCTCTCTCCTCTCTTTACCTCTAACTCACCTCACTCACTTTTTCTCATTTCCTTTCTCACCTCACTCTCAAGGTTATCATTCACAATATTAAAGAAATGAATATTTTATTTAAATAAATGTGTATAATAGACAAACTGATGTGAGTGTTTTGTAAAAATTGATGTGTAAAATAGAAAAAGTAAGTTTTAGATGTGCAAAATAGAAATTTTTTTGCACATACTGATGTGGATGCTCTTACATTACAGTCTCACACTCTCACTCTCTTGGTCTCAAAGTATTTTTGCTGCAAAATAAAAAATTTCAAAAAGTTGATGCTACCAAGGTAATGCATATTTACCTTTAAAAAAAAAAATCAAGAATCACATTTTAATCTTTAGTTCTTTACCGCTCTCTCTTTTCATTGAGTTTTTCTTCCTTCCTATAGTTTTGGATCATCATTCTTATGGGTTTTAGGCTGGATTTGAACGGGGGAAAAATGCAACTTTTTGAAAAAAAAAATGTGTAATTTTAGTTTTCAACACAACTGGTCATTAACTGGTTCAATCATACCGGTTCCCAATTTTTACGATTGAACCGGTTGGTTCTCAATTATTCTTGGTTTTTAGATGTTTTTCAGTTTTTAGTCATAACCGGATCGGATTAGTGGCGAGTTCCCGGTTGAATCGGTTGGACCAACTGGTTCGGTCTAGTTTTTAAAACCATGTTAAATTTCCTAGATAAGTCATGGGATTGAATTTCTTGACTTGTGTTGTGATGATTGTTATATGAGGTTATGGGTTGTAATCCTAGTTGTTTATATGTGCTAACACATGTAGTTTTAAGGTTTAATCAAGTCTCAAAGCTTTTGGCATAGTGTTAAAATTATAGTAATTTTTTTTTGGGACTTTAAATCAATTAGAGATATATTTGGAGTTAGATGCACTATGTGATTTTTAATAAATTATAAAAAAAATTATTTTGAGCTAAATTATTGATGGTACATCCTAGACATATAAGGGCTTCTTGTATACTTGCTTGGTTCCTGTTTAGGTAGGGGTACTCATCTTAGGATGGTAAAGCTAGGCTTTAGGGCCTTAGGTTTGATTCTTGAGGGGATCCTTTCCCATTTATGGAGACAAATATGATAGTGTAAATTGCAGTAGGCCTTGTTATTAACAGGCTTGATACTTGTGTTTCTAGGTTCCAAGGTACTTGGTTGATAAACCTAGTAACTTGATTGGTTGAATGTGGTGCCCGGTTGAGGTAAATTTGGATTAAACTGTTGAGGTAAGTGGCTTCTTAATGGGATTAAAAAAAAGGGAATCATTATTGTGCTAAAGTATTTTTTGGTTAAACCCATTTTTGAATATCATTCATGGTTTTCCTAAAACGTACTATGTGTAATATTATTGTTAATCATATATGGAAAACGCATGAAGCATTGAAAGTGCATCATATTTCTTATTGCATATGGGGAAATGCATGATTTGTTAGCATGGAAAAGACTAGCATCTTTGGTTAAATTCTTGAGAACGGATTTTATGGATTTATTACATTATTTGCAAAATATAAAGATGCTTTGATAATTGGGAAAGTTGATACAAAATCTTTTTAACAAAAAATGAGTTTGAAGGTTACGAGTATCTTTGGATATTAAAAGGTTTTGTGAAACTAGATGGAAATGAATGGTGTTTTGAATTCATGTAATATGTGAGCTCTTTATGTTTTACCCTTGTGCCATGACGTGTGATTACCCCGTGATTACCTAGTTAGATACTATAGTCTATGTGACACTGGTATCTTAGCACTCGTTTTTGTGATGGTTATTGAGTTCCGTCTTTGTGACAGCGATGAGTTCCGTCTTTGTGATGGCAAATTAGTTTCATCTTTGTGATGGCATATGGGTTCCATCTTTGTGACAACGTTGAGTTTCATCTTTATCACGGTAGATGAGTTCCAGCTTTGTGTTGGCAGATTAGTTTCGGCTTTGTGTCAGCAATGAGTTCTGGCTTTGTGTCGGTGACTGTCATATGGCCTTGGGTTGAATTTTTTTGGTTTGGAATGGTGTTGTTATTGCTCATAGTGTATGGTATGTAGTTTTATGTTGAGATATTTTGAGAAATATATTCTTATGTAGTTTCAAGTTGAGATATTGCAAATAAGCTTTGAACTATGTTGTTTCAAGCTTGTCGTGCCATTTTTGAAATAGATTTTTCATAAATCAAATTGAAATTCTTGAAGTATGACATATTTTGTAAAATGCTCATTATCATGAGACTTGCATTTCCCCAACCCCCATTAATTATGCTACTTACTAGGCTTTAGCTCATTCCACTCTTTCATAGTCTTACAGATTAATCAGCTACACCTCGGGAATGGAGCTTGTCTTATTGGTGGTGATTGGAGTTTTATGCTGAGTTGGGAGACTTACATTATTAATGGTTGATGATTCGATCTAGTTGTTTTTTTTAGAAAGTAGTAGCTAATTCTATTAGAGGTTGTGCTATCTTGAGGTTTGTTAGTCCAAGAATTTTGTTGGGATTGCATATTTTTTAAAACATTGGAGTTTTATGTTAAATCGTTTGGTGATTGGAATATTTATGTAAAGTTTGGAGGTATATGATTTGTAGTTTGTATTGTTTGTATGTGTGTTATAGAGCTTTGACTTATATTGTGGAGAGATCAATATGTTTATTTAATTTATTATATGGAAAGAAAAAAAAAATCCTCTACAATTTGTTGGATGGTTCTCTTTCTCATGCTTAGGACCTGTTTGGGTTCAGGGCATGACAAGGTTGGTCACAAGCACATTGTCAACTAAATTAAAAAACTACATAACGTTGTGTCAACAAAACCCAAATCTAGTCAGCAAAGTAGAAATCCAAAATCGTGAATAGCTCAAAGCTATAACCAACCAAGGTAGGTGAATAGCTCAAGGCAACTGTGTTTGTAGCTTTAGCAATAGATGGGTTGAGATGGCTTGGATGGTCCAAATCCAGACCAAAGCACCACAAATTTGATTCCTTGACAATTTAATGAGAGAGAGAGAGAGACCTAAGAAGAATAGGTAATAAACCCTTTGGAATTCTATTGTTCGCAGTTGGGTTTGTGTACCCTACATTAAATGTGATTTGAGCTTGTTCATTGTTTTAAGTGAGCATGTTGAGTCTCTTAGGTGGAGCTTCTTCCCGGAACCAGATGCAGCTTTATGAAATTACTGAAAGCATCTTAGTTTTTCAACCTTTTTGGCCTGTTTGGATGGAGGGGGGCTAATTTTGTGCTAAATTTACTCTATTCTACTCTACTCCTCCTCCTTCTCCCTCAATCCAAACAAGCCATTTGTTTTATATTAATACTAATATAATTAGGCTATGTTTAGTAGCTATCTTTGTTTCTATCTCAATTGTAGATTTATTGCAAGTACTGTGTATGAGTACAAGCAGCGCTTGAAAGAGAGGTTCAAACATATTTTAGAGCATGACATGCACATCTTACTAGTACACTTGCAAAGTCTTATTATATGCCTTTTGACCTTTGATTGTATAAACATTTCTTAGTAATTTTCAGAATCAACTGTTCATATTGATAAGTTAAACATAAAAGGCTTTTTCACATTTAGAACTACAAGATCACTTAGACAACCGGAAGAACTTGCTGCCTACTAGTCTAGCCATGCGGAAATTTACTATCATAAACAATAGAGCTTAAGCCTGCTTCCATCTAAAAAATTTAGTATGGTATGGGTCAAACTATGTTATTAAAACCAATTTGAAAACTTTTTTTGATAAAGAAGTTGAAAAGTGTTCCGACTTCTGACCCATCACATCTGACCATTTTTCATCTCACTAAAAAATCACAAATAAAAAGAATTTTTCCCATTAAAAAATGAGCCAAAATTACTACTCATTCAGTAGTAACAATAGCATGTAAACATCAGTAATTTAGGACCTGTTTGTAATTGTAATGTTATTTTAGTAACATTTGTATTTTTTAGAAATATGTATAAATGAAAAAATGTGTAAAAATACGTGTAATATTATTTAAAAACTGAAAGTTGTTGCTTAAAATGTCATACCAAACAACTCCTTAGTAACAAGAGTAACCAAGTTGCTATGAATACATATGAAATTAAATATCTATTTAAATAACATATAATAATTCCTTCCAAATTTTTGTCTTAAGCCCCCAAAATCACTATAATGGTACAATTTGTTTCTCAACAACTTGTAATCTTATCAACCAAACAATGCTTCTACTAAAACATTGATTCCTTTTAGTAAGAATTTTACCAAAGTAACCAAACAATACCGAATTAGAACCGAAGCCATAAAACATACAACCTAAAGGGTAGATCTATAAGCTAAAGAAACACAATATTATGAAGTTTTTACATTTTTGGAATTGAGTCAAAAAATCCTTAATATGTCAAAATATGATCAAGTTTAGAATATATTGACAGATACATTGGAGCAAATGAAACCACAGGACGTCTTACTCTTGGCTTGTATGTGAAAGAAGACTATTGTCTAAACTGGTAAGCTTTGAAGATTAATCGATAATTATCGAATTTGCGCAAGTCAAATGAAGAAGGATCAGAGCACATGACTTTTGCTAATTGTCGAGTCTCTAGGCTATAAGAAAAGATGGCGTCTGAAATTTTAAGATAAACGACCTGCAAGTCATCATCAAAGGCAACAACATGTATATAATATAAACTTCTTTGGAACCTTATCTTTTCCTCATCATCAAGAAATAACATACAATTTCGCAACTTCAATTCATCATCTGTCACACTCTGCTTGAGCAACCACTTGCAATTTAAGTCTTTGTAAGTCCATATATGAAATCCTCTAAATCCTGACTGACAGTTTGTAGTTGACCTTCGAACTCCCACAATAATACTTCATTCCAAGGCCGTTGCCTGATTCTTGGTAATGACACGAGAGTAAAGAAACCCTTTTCAACATTATAAACTAGCATGCTTTCGCCCCATATGCTGTAGAGCTTTCCCTTCCTGTAAAGTGAAGCATAACTGCAGGTACCAATAACACTTGAAAACGAGGAGTTTAAAACTCTTGCTTCATGTTCTTCCCATTCCATTGTTTCAGATGAAAATATGTAGCATTTGATTACTTTGCAGGAATGATTGAATCTGTACGTTGAGTAATGTATCACCTTGAAGTGTTTTTGTGACCCATCAAAGACAAGAGCTGCAAAAATAAAACAGTACCATCTCTGATGGAAAGGAATTTCAAGACACTGGTTAAGAACAGGGTTTGAAACAACAAACTTTGTACAAGCCTCTCCATCCTTTGTAACATGTTCTTTATCTATCGCCAAATATAGGAGCAAGCCATTGCAAGAATCGAGCAAGAAGCCACCATGGAATGTGTGACCGAGTGAGAGTGAGGTTTGTCCCCAAGTCACTCCCCCTTGGTCTTCAAATGTGATGAAACTGGCTTCACCCATTATGTCTTGTCTCCTACGATCATAAACTATGCTTAAGGAAGATTTGAAGGAGCTCGAGTGGAAAATACAGGTTATTAAATCACACCAAGTCTTTGATACACACTTCAATCTTGTGCGAGGTTTTAAGGGGATATGAGAGAGGATTTTTTCTACAAGCTCCGGACATAGATCTTCAAATCCAACCTGTGTGTCCCATTTTTGTTTTTTCTTTTCTTGGGAATTTGCCCCCATCGTCATCAACCTGACTGCCTGTTAATGAGGAAATATGAATTTTGCCTACTATGTTTATATATACAAACTTGAAACCTTATGGTGAAATTAAAAATCACTTAAATCAAACAAGACCCAATAAGAACTGAAGCCATACATGATACAATCCAAAGGATGTATCTATAGTTAAAGAAACACAATCCACTGAAATTTTCCAAAAAGAAAATTCGCCGAGGACAAAAAATATATAAAAAATGTAAGTGAATTTTGGTTTAGTTTTCAAACTCTGCAACCCAATAACCACAAATGAAGACTGACTTGAAAACTGATTATATATAATAACCTAATGTTACTAATTACAATAAAGATTGCAAATGTCTACAAACAAATTAGACTACTGAATATTTAGGTAAAAGAAGGAACAATTAGCCCTTTTTTCCATTGTTTGAGAAGTATATATAAAGTTTATAAACTGTAGCTTCGCATATTTAAAATTTTAACATATAAACCTGTTCGCGCATAATCCAAAAGAAAAACATGGAACTTTAAAAGACATATTGAAAATAAGCCGAAAATATCAAAATTTTGAGCGATAGGTACCTTGATAATCACGGATTTGAAAAACATTGGGAATAGAAGGAAAGAATGCCGCACGGTATGTAAGAAAAACAAATATAACAATTTAAGAACCCAATTCTACCTCCTCCAAAAAAAAAAAAAAAAAAAAAAAAAAAAAAAAAAAAAAAATCCCAATTCTATCTTTAATTTAAAAGACCAAAGTATTGCCAAGCTATTAGGATTCCGATTTGGTAGGAGTCTTATTGAGGTGTACCGCCAAGGTAGAGTCCTAGTGATAGTGTGATACACCAAGTATTACTGTAACTAGGTATATCGGGTTCCCAACTACTATATTTTTCTAATTCCCAATAACTATATTTTAAAATCTCCCAAAGGTAACATTTTTAAATTTTTTCAATAATCATACTTTTCAATGGTTTTTTTTAATGATCATATTTTTCAAGCTTGCATTAATTTTCATTTATCAAATCTATGTAATTTGGAATGAATTTATTCACTAAAATTTTCATAACAAATCATTAAATTGTTGTGTAATTCTTCTTATTTTTTAAATTATTATTTACACTACTATTTAAGGGGCTTTCCCGGTTTGGACCAGACATTTTTTTTTTTTAGTTCAAAAATACCCCTACAACCTACGTTTAAGTAGGGGCAAATTTGAGGATAACACCGTAAAAATATATCTCTATTTCTTACTTAAAACATTTCCTACAAAATATGATCACTCTTCCCCTGTTTGGACTTAACATTTTTTTTTTGTTCTAAAATACCCCTATAACTTACGTTTAAGTAGGGGCAAAATTTGAGGATAACACTGTAAAAATATATTTCTAACTCTTATTTAAAACATTTCCTACAAAATATGATTACTCTCCCATTAACCCACTTCTTCAAAGCAATTATATGTTTATTGTTTTTTTTTAAAAAAAAAAATAGAAAAACAAGTTAAACAAAAAAAAAAAAAAAGTTAAACAACCCTATTAAAGTCTCACGGCTACTCGACCACCCATCGCATTAACGCTCACACGCCTCTTTCGGTGTGAGAAATATGGAGGTGTGTCGTATCTCGGGTGTATGACTAGAATCTAAGGTGATTTTAAGGAAATTACCAAGGGTAAGTGAAATTGCCACCAATCATTAGGTTTTTCTAAAGTGTAATTGGTCACTTGACTCTATTTGATTTTATTACCGATCCTAAGTTAAGAAAAAGTGCATTTTTCCTAATCTAATATGGATGAGCAAAAAATCTTGATTCTTGAGTTTGGAAGTCTAGTTACGTATGAGGAAGGTGTTAAGCACCCCACAATGCATGTTCGTAGACAGTCCTTTGTTTTGGTAAAATCATAATTTAAGGACATTAGCAATTGAAAACGAGCTATTGGCATTAGCTTTCGTGGTTTTAAATGTATTGGGATTTGAGGTTTGGTTTCAGAATGGGTATGGTCTTGATCAATGCTTTCCAAGTGTGTTTGGAATCGTTGCCAAATTTCCATGGCAAAAATCCGACAGCGTTTCGCCTTATTTTTTTGGCAAAAATCCGGCAATGTTTTGCCTCAAATGCGTCATAGCACACAAAATGCTATCTGGCAGAGTTTCGCGTTTGGTGCGCTATGGCGCATCGACAGGGTTTCGTATCTATGTATATGACACGTATCGACATACTTGTACCATGACGAGCCGAACCCCTTCAAAGCATCAAGTATGTCTATGTGTGTCACATCCACGAGGAAACCAATGTCACTTGGTGACATGGATCAAGACAATCACACAGCGATGATCGTGCACACAATCTAGCATGAATATGCACCTACAGCAATCGCCTTGAATGCATACCCACACTACAAGGTTAAAAGCACTCGTGATTAGTGAGAATCACTTGCATAATCACGAAAGTCCATCATACAAAATGCACGATCACCCACACACACGCAGGCGCACACACAGACAAACATACACATATATATATAAACACACATACAGCATGTACAATGCTATCACACAAAGCAGGAAAGTAAATCAGACATTACCAACATTCCAAGTGTGTGGCCCAGCAAGGTACAGAAAATGTAAAACAGACATTGTCATACCCAGAGAATGCGACCCAAGCAAGGAGCAAGAAAATAAAAAGGGGTACATGGAGGGGGACCATAATACATGCTCTAGAGAAGAGGCTTAGAGAGAGAAAGAGAAAACCACTCTGGAGGGGCTAGGCCCCCTAATCTACTAAACATTGCCCCTTTGTGGGCTTGCATCTTCTTGCTTGCATTCTTGCCTTTTTTGCTAATGCCTAGGAGGTCGTGCCCTCGCTCTAAGCGTTCTCGCTCCATGCATGTACATGCAATAAACAAGGAAACAAGCTAGCAAACAAGCAAATGAAGAAATAAAGAGGGTAAGAAGAGCATGCAAAGAACATACTGACAAAGAGAGCCAAACGGGGGCAAACAAAGCATGCTAAACATATGAGAGGGCAAACAAGCATATTATCAAGCAAAAGGGGTGTCCTACGAGGACAAATGTAGGTTTGGATTGAGTGTCCATAGTTCCATTGGATTGGAGTACGGACGACACACAGACTCACGCATGAGCATGTAGGCAAGTGTACAAAAGATGCAAGGAAGCAGAGAAAGCCAAACGGGTGGCGCAAAGCAAGCAAGGCAAGCATATCAACATTGCATGGAGCGGAGAAAGGTGCGTATTGATAGGCCAAGAATGTGTTGACCCCTTATAATAAATTAACTAATTAATTAGCCAAGTGAATTAATTAAGTTAATTAATATGCAATATGCGTGGTAGTACAAACAAATCATCAACTAAGTTAATATGCAGCGAAAAATAAAGTTAACATGGTGATTTGTTTACGAATGGAGAAAACTTCTAAGGCAAAAATCCCACGGGGTGATTTTAAGGTCACCATTCCCAAGAATCCACTATTATCACAACAAGCAGTTACAAGTAAAAGAATCCAATACCTTATACCAACCTACAGTTGAACTCTTATCCCAATACCCAATTGGACTTATTATGTAGTGACAATCTCTCCTTTTAATGCACGGATCGTAGTACATGACTAACTCCACAGCAACCCTTTGATTGTTGTAGTTGATTTGCAGCAGTTTCACATAGAAACACCAATAAGATCTTCAATGTTGGTGCAAGAGACTTTGCTTGGTTACAGAACCCAAAGGTATACAAGAAATGTAACAAGAATTCTTTCTTCTGTAGGAGAAGGCTAGGGTTTCAAAAAGAAAACCTTATGAAGCTCTCTAGGGTTAGTTTTTTTTTTTTTTTTTTTTTTTTTTCCACCTCCTTTAAATAGAAGTTTAATAAAGGGTCCCAAAAACACACACACACACACACACACACACACACACACACACACACAACAAGTCTAACCAATTTTATATTTCAAAAACAAGTCAAGACAGTTTAGTGAACATAAATTAACACATGTAAAACCTTGTGATGGCCAAATCACATTGTACCTACACATGTATCAAGAGCAGTAAAGAATATTGCGTGTTGTGTGTGAAAAACATCGCAAAATTTCATAAGTGTTAACTGGTTATGACGATTTGAGATATGAGAAAACCATTTTAACTCACACACAATCATAACTGTTTGATGGGGACTATCACATTTGAAGTACATCCTATAACTCCCACATCTCCTAGAATACAGGCTTGCAATCATATTTAAAAGCATTTTGATAATTTTGCTTTTGATTTTTCTTTGCAAAATTTTCTTTTAAGCAAACTATGCATGAGTATATGAGAGATAGAAATGAAATACCCAATTATGTTAAGCATTTGACATTCCAATTTTGCTATGCCAAAGCACAAAAATGTCATTCATGATTAGCGGGTAACAGTAGTGAGATGGTTATTTATGCCTCTCTCTTAGGATTTCTAGTCCTTCCCATCAAAAAAAGTGATATGAGTATTAAGTACAAGAGATAACTTAATTTTACTTATCACAAACACGAGCCATAAAACTTACTTGCTAAGTTGTGCATAGAGATACTCATTTAAGTTACAAAAGATACAAAATTTAGAAGACTTTGTTTCAATGGTCATCCAAGGTACATAAGTACCAATGTACACAAAACACACACTGTTTTTGTATTTTTCTGATTTTTCAAATTTTTTGTTTTTTTTTTTTTATTTTTATGAAAACCAAAATAAACAAAACTGAAAATAAGCAAACAAAAACATGTTAAGCAAAGCAAAGTATAAGACTAGACTGACTCAAAATAAAAGCAAAACACACAAGTTATGCAAAAACAAAAACACGAAGAGAGAGAAGAAAGTGATAAAATCACTTGGAGCACTTTTCCTTCCACACCTTAGAAAAGCATTTCTTTTGATTAAACCCTTGAACCAGTGGTGAGGGGGAAGAATCAAAATCATTCAAGTTCAAAAAGAACATAAGGACTTTGAGAAGATCTCCAAGGGGAGCAAGAGAGGATTAAAGCTGATTTTGGCTTTCAAATGCTATTAAGCCATTGCTCTGTTGAGTGGCTAGCCACTTATAGCAATTAGGTCGAGTATGACCAGTTGCTCCACAGTGATGACAGAGATGCAGCTTTTTCTATTTAAGCTTTTGAGAGTTAACCTTCTTAGCCCTAGGGTTTTTAGCTTCTTTCCTATCCTGCTTAGGGAGTGCTCTTAAGATAGATTTACCTTTGTCTAAGTTCTCATTAGCTAATTCAGTTTTGACATTATTGTTCTCAATTTTAATATTATTAGCAGGAGGAACAAAAACAACAGTACTAGCAGAAGTAATACTAGAAGAAGAGAAATCATACCCTAAACCAGTTTGATCAGAAGCAGATTTCTGAATGCTGAGCATTTCATCAAGTTTCGCACTTAAAGTCCTTTCCAATTGAGCTTTAACTTGAAACAGTTTCGCTTCAAGCTTCTTGGTCTTCTCGGCCAAGAAATTATTTTCAAACCTCAGTGCTCCAATGATCTGATTAGCTTTATCAAACTTTGTGGAAAGTTCTTCACGATCAAGTTCACATCACTGAGCTTCTTGGTGGCCAGCCTATATCGTTTCTCGTGCTTCTCGGAAAGCTTGTATAGTTTCTCATAAGCTGTCTGGATATCATCTTGATCATCCATCTTCTAGGACTTAGACTCCACCAATTCCTCTTCTTCATCCACATCTTCAATAATCCCCTCAGTAGGATTGACAGTGGCAGTAAAAGCATTCAAAATTCCATCATCCTTATTGTCGGAATCATCCTCAGGCTCAGTGTCGCTCAAAGTAATAACAAGTGCCTTGCTCTTCCCAATGCTCTTGAGATATGTAGGACACTCCTGTTTCATGTGACCGAAGCCTTGACACCCAAAGCACTTAGGTCCTGCAAGAACAGTGTACTGACCGCTATCCCTAGTATCCTTCTTCCCTTTATCTTAGCTCTTGAACTGAGAAGAACTAGATTGCCTATGGTCCTTGTCGAAGCCTTTCCCATTGGTATTCTTCATGAACTTCTTAAATTGCCTTGTAATGTAGGACTTCATCTTAGAATTCTCATCATCTGAAGACTCATCAGTGTCACTGCTCTTGGCCTTTAATGCCATGCTCTTGCCCTTACCCGACTTGCCAATTCTTGTTAAACCTAACTCATAAGTCTACAGATTACCAACCAGCTCTGTCAAAGGAATCTTGTCAATGTCCTTTAATTCCTCTATCACAGTGATCTTGGTATGGAATCTGTCAGGTAAAGATCTGAGCACTTTTCTTACAATCTTGGTTTCAGGAATGGTTTCTCCAAGATTGAAAGCTGAGTTCACTATGTCCTTGAGCTTGGCATAGAACTCATCGAACGACTCATCCTCCTCCATCTTGATTTCTTCAAAGCTTGTAGTGAGCCTCTGAGACTTTGAATCTTTGACAGCCTTGGTTCCCTTATAGGTTGTCTGGAGAATGGTCCATGCCTCCTTAGCAATTTCAGTAGAGGATATCTTCTTGAACTCCTCATTAGTGACCACACTAAATAAAGTATTCAATGCCCTGCTGTTAAAGTTTGCCGCCTTGATCTTAGCTTCATCCCAATTGGGTGGCACTTCCTTCGACTTGGTCCAGCCTATCTCAATAACCTGCCACACCCTCTCATTTAGAGACTGCAAGAAAACTCTCATGCGTACTTTCCAGTATGCATAGTTAGTAATATCAAATAAAAGAGATATAATTAATGACTATCCTCTATCCATGACAAATAGGGGTTAATGGATTAATACAGTAAAGATTAACCCTAATCAGAGTATGCCTGCTCTGATACCACTTAATAGGCCAAAAAATGTATTGACCCCTTGTGATTAATTAATTGATTAATTAGCCATGTTTATTAATTAATCAAATTAACATGCAAACGTGCGGTAGCACAAACAAATCATCAATTAAACTAAGTGCAGCAGAAAATAAATTGACACAGTGTTTTGTTTACGAATTAGGAAAATCAATACAACAAAAACCATACCAGGTGATTTTAAGGTCATTACTCCCGATAATCCACTATTATCACAACAAGCGGTTACAAGTAAGGGAATCTCAGTATCTTATGCCAACTTGTAGTTGAACCCTTACCCAAATACCCAATTGGACTTGTTCTGTTGTGACAATCTCCCCTTGTAATGCACGGTTCCTAGTACGTGACTAACCAATTGCACGGATCCCAATACGTGACTTCAATCACCAACTAAAGAAGGTTGTTGGCTGCAAAGTTTTTTAGTTCATCACACGATGAAGATCTAAAAGATGCTTTGTTACAAAACCCTACGGTGTACAAACACAGCAACTTCTACACAAGCACGATGAACTAGGGCAAATTCTGTCTCTGATCACAATTTGCTTGAACAAACTTTACTCAACACTTATGCAACTTGTGTCACCTGTGACGGCCCTTAAAATAATCTTTTTATATGTCTAGAGTTATGAGAAAAGAAAACTCAAACACATAATCACGGATTGAATGAAAAACAGAACAGAAAATCTAAATTTTATAAACCTCGACAGATGGCCATCTGTCGAGCTGCTGTCGAGTAACTGTTGAGCCATGGGATTGGAACAGCTCTTCAAGCTCGGTAGACACTAGCTGTCGAGCTTTAATGAACTTGCACTTTTCAGCTTGAATCTTGGACAGACTTACATGGCTTAACACTTAATCTTTAAACAAGATTTCTTGAAGTATTAAACACATCTTATATCTACCCAAATACAAGTAAAGTGCGTTTTATCAAAGAATTAGTCAATTACATAAAATAGTGATATATGTTCCTAACAAGTAAATCACATATGTCCTAACATATACAGAACGTTGTATGAATATCATTTGTATTGTGATAACTTTCATTGTGGATTGATCATTTAGGCTTGGCCTCAGAGTATTTTAACTTATTGGATTTTCACTCCATGAACATATGCTAGTTTGTATGCACGTGTGTTTGTGGTATATATGCATTATTGTTGTACTTGAAATTGATAAACTACATGGACTTAATCTTTAACTATTTGTTAAAATTGGTAGTAAAACACATTAGGGGTCTAAATGTTTAGTTAAAATCTTTTTAATTAAGAAAATTCTTAGCTTACATTGTATACATTAATTTAGTTTACAATGTAAGATTTACGTTGGTATTATATTATAAACTTATAATTACCCTTTTAATGTATTAAAAAGGAATATCAATATCATTATTATTATTTTTTTGATAAGATCAATATCATTATAAGGCTAGGATAATTATAGGTTTTCATTATATTATCGATCTAAATCTTACATTGCTAGTACGATGTAAATCTTACATCAGTAATTATTACTTCACATCTATTAGTGCACACTCTTTCACACCATGTGTATTCCAAGAATGTGGGCATTTTATACATAGTATGAAAGTGCATGGACATTAATTGTTAGATGTGAAGTAATCAGAGTATCATAATTCTTTGCAATCAAGCTATTTCTGAACCTACTGTATTTTCAACTGTGTCTTGGGTTTAGAGGTGTCAAATAATCTTGCCATTTGTACGTGCATGTGGCTGAAACCATGAATAAGATGGATCACCTTTACTAGTCAGAGGAGACGACGACATTGGACCTTTCTGTGGTTAAGCTTTTGGTTCTTTTATAAATGTGAGGTTATTTCACCTCGAAAATAAGCATTAATTCATATTAGATGAAGAATATCACGGCCAGTCTCTGTCCTCCTCCAATGGTTGCATCTGAGCCTGGCTTGATGTAATTCACATTCAAAGAAATGAGAATCTTATCCCTCTCAGTGCTTCCTCAGTGGGAAAAAAGCACTTTCACCTCACAATACCTCACAAATGGCGTTGCAGAATCAGAAATGGATACTAAGGTTCCTAGTTAGAGCCACGAAAGCCCTTCCCTTTAATCCTTTATTGCAAAAGGTTCCATCTCAATCTCATATCCTTGAATGAACTTTTTCTGGATGAAGCTCACTATATATATAGTATATACTGACAGCGACTTTTTTATGCTAGGTCGATGAAATGAAATGCTCCAATAACTGAGAAGAATAAAAAGTTTGTGCAACGGGTAGACCTTTTTAAAAATATATATTTATCATCTCTAACGTTCTAAAATCCTCCTCCAACATTTCTCCCAAAAAAAAAAAAAATCCTCCTACAACTACTAGCATTGCTTCCCAATCTAGTATTCTAAAAAACCCAACTACTCATTTAGGAAAGGCAACTGTATGTAAGATTTACATTATAGACTAAACAAATGTGTATTTTGTTGTAAATTTTTCTGTAAATATATTATATTATATACTTTTTTGCAAATGTATACATATTTGTTACGAATTTGTTACTTCGTTGTAAGATTTACATTGATAGTAACCAATAATTATCCTATATTATTTTCTTCCTTTTTATTTTTTGGAAGCAATATTTAACTATCACCTCACCTAATCCACTAACATTGAAATAGCTAGAATTTCTTGACAAGTTCTACCTTCATTTGGTTCTTTGTGTTTTTACAAGAAGGTGACTCCATTATATGGAAAAGTTCATGGATTACAGCATATACCATTCTACATGAATGCTACAATCAAGTTTCCTTTTTCTTCTACAGACATGGACAGTTTCTTACCTTCGGTGTTGTATCATGACCTAAAAGACCGAGAATCTTCATCCCATAGTGCACTAACAGAAATGGAGCCAATCGATAGCATAGAGATGGCACTGTCACATAAATAGAGAAAAGTGTAAGGATAATGGGCCCATTAAAAGCCATCAAAAGCACTGCAACAAACAAGCAGCTATGAGAGCTTTAATTATCCGCAAGCATGTGGCTGACTTCGTTCATTTTTCTCTTCAAGATTGTATTAAAATGTTTTTTGTCCTCATTGTGGAAATTTGGTATTGGAATATGACACTAGTGGAAGCGCATTTCCATCCGTAAGGGAAAAAATAAATACACATAAAAGAAAACTTTATTTAGCTAATTTCATTCCTTCATCCACGTATAATGCCAACCAAAATTTACTATCAATCATATGAATTATTTTTATATCCATCAATAACTTTAACCAAAATTCATTATTAACAATATGGATTATAACCACTCGATTAATTCTCATAAATCATAATTAAGAACTTTTACAATCAGAACTCTCAAAACTCTCACAAAAACAAACTCAAATTCCCATTACATTTAACATAAACCCTCAATTCCAACTAACAAATTCATAAATGAGATGCTCACTACCCTAATACATCAAATGGTACTCCCTCGCTCAAACAATAAACAAACACTGTAACTACTTTTCTAAAAAATTAATATTCTTCTGCAAGAGTCTTTTCTCTCCCCATGTAAGAGGACCCTTGGATCGAAGAGTCTTCAATTTTAATGCTTTATAGATAAGGAATACCCTATTACTTATTAAATATTAAAAGTTCTTTCCTTCCAAAGAAAATCATTTCTTCTCACACCTAAAAACGTAATAAAGTCAAAATAGAAAATTTAAGGTAATTTCCAACATTTGGAGTTCAATGAAAAGATCAACAAGAACTCAAAAGGGAAATTGTAATTGCAAGTAATTAGTTTTAAAATGAAAATTTACATGCATTTACAAGATAAAATTACATGAGGCAAAGAAGTATAGAAAGTTAATAAGCATGCATCACATTAATTTAGACCAATTAGATTGGGAAGCTACAATATCAGTACTAGAGCTTGAGTACTAAGTTGTACAACTCTCATATGAAGAAGTGTTCTTTTTCTTCTTCTGCCCCTAGATTTAGAATGATGGGACAATGCTATATCCAGTTTCTGCCATTAGTGTCGTGGAGAACATCTGATCCACTTCAACTTCTACATCCGTCCTCTTAGCGAATCGGCCCTTGATCCGGGGTCTGGTCTCTGCATAGGCCTTCCTTGAAGCATACCTGATTGTTTTCTCAAACTTCCTTGTCTTCTTTTTCTCTCTGTATCTTAGGACCCTTGCTTCCCTGTCCAATGGAGTAAGTTGGGCTGGTATTTGAATGGTAGATCCAGAAAAAAGATCAATTGTCCCTTTGGGAGGTCTTGAGTGTGAGATTGAGATGTCGCTCATTGTTGATTCGGGTACAACGCCAACATCCATGGATGAAACAGAGACCTAATTATATTATCATGGAAAACACTTGTGGTTATTAATCAGCATACGATTTGTAATTTTCACAAGTCATAGTTGAAATAGATGGGAAAAGCAATTCAAGTTTGCAACAGAACCATGTATTCATGAATTATATCAAGTAAATGTCACACTTTCTTTATGATAATATATTTCTTGTACAAAGAAGAAGCTTTTGATGAATGTTACTTGTGGTTATGGAATTATTTATAGAATTGAAATCAGTATAGTTCATTTTATTTAAAGAATAAAAGAAAGCTTTGGCTTTGAACAACAATTAGAAATCTAGAATTGTTGTAAGATTTTCCAGTCTTCTTTTTTCTTTCCTGTTACTTGTTTTTTTTTTTTTTTTTTTTTTAGTTGCGTACTGATCATGGCGTGAGGAGAGTCCGTGGTCTCGGAGCTTGCACGTGGTCGTGTCAGTAAGTTCTACTGGTAGGTAGCAATAAGAAGTCGAGCGAGGGGGCTTGTAAGTCTTATTGTATGAACTTCGATTCTTTCAAGATAGTGATTCAAGTTTACCTTAAGGATAGCTAGGTTAAATCCTTCCCAGGTTTTTTATTTGGTTTTCCTATGTCATTATATCTTTGTGTATTTATATTTGCTATATACTATGATATGATTGTTTAATTGTGATAACCTAATGGAATTTGAACTAAGTAATCACTTGGCTATTACTAGAAATTCGTTGTGTTAAATGGTCTAAAAACTGTTCTAAAACTCAATAATATTATATTTGGTATGTCAAATGCTAAAATGAACACTTTGTCACTGCACCCAATTTAATCTTATTTTTCATCAAATTTGGTAGAGTAGTTTGAGAATTGCTGTTTGTAATTTTTTAAAATACGTAGATGAAAAAGTGTATAAAAATATGTATATATTTTTAAAATGTAAAAATGTGAATTAACTCATCATTCAAAGAGGCCCTAAAATCTTGAGTAACCTAATTAAGAAAATGAAACCCCACAATTAAATATTAATTAGCCCATCAAGATCTACTTTTTCCTTTTTAATTAGATCACAGGAAGGTGGTGTAAAAGAAAACTCTTAACTTTTTCTTTTTTTGATAAGAAAAACTCAGTAACTTGATTCAACTGTCAACTGTCAACTGTGTCTGTCTGATCCAACAGTCTAAAACATGCCAGTACCACGTGGCACTTACGTGTCAGACCCATAATGTCCACAAACATTATCAAACTCGTTCCTCTTGTTTGCCACGTGTTCATCAAAATAATTTATGAATTGACAAGTGGCCTCCGCTACAAGCGAGTATCCCAAAATTTCATCTACTTGCGAGTGTGAGCAGTAACAGCACTCTAGCATATTTAATTTATTCGAAAAGCCAAAGTAGCAAGAACATGGGTCCCACAAGAACCTCTGACTCGACTAGGCCCCACCCTAAAACACAACCAACCATAAGATAACGTTACAACTTTTCCATGCCACTAGTTTTCTGACACGTGTCGGTCTTGGATTCTCTCCCTCTTCCACTTGGTTCTAGAGTCTCATACTTACACCCCCTTGGCCCCTCGCTGTTTTCATTCATTAATTCATAGGACTGAGTTCTCTCACACACACTTCAACTCAATCTTAGAGATACTTAAAAAACAAAAATAAAGAGAGAGAGAAATGTTGAAGTTGGAGAATAACGATGGTGGTAGTAGTAGTGGTGGTGATAATAATTGGGCACGTATCTGTGACACGTGTCGGTCTGCAGCGTGTACGGTGTACTGTAGGGCTGATTCGGCCTACTTGTGCACCGGATGTGATGCTCGCATCCACGCTGCAAACCGCGTGCATCTCGCCACGAGCGCGTGTGGGTTTGCGAGGCATGTGAGCGTGCCCCGGCGGCTTTTGTATGTAAAGCTGATGCGGCGTCTCTTTGCACCGCCTGTGATGCTGATATCCACTCAGCAAACCCGCTTGCACGCCGCCACCACCGCGTGCCAATTCTGCCTATTTCCGGGAACTTGCATGGTCCACATGCGGTGGGTGCCATGTCTGGTACTGAAGAGAGGTTTGTACACCAAGATGGGGATGAGATGATTGATGATGAAGATGAAGATGAGGCTGCATCATGGTTGCTGCTTAATCCTGTGAAGGTTAACAATAATAACAACAACAACAACAATAACAATCAAAACAATGGGTTTTTGTTTGGCGGGGAGGTTGATGAGTATTTGGACCTTGTGGAGTACAATTCTTGTGCTGAGAATCACTTCAATGATCAGTATAGCCAGCAGCAGCAGCAACAGCAACATTACTGTGTTCCCCAGAAGAGCTATGGGGGTGACAGTGTTGTGCCAGTTCAGTGTGGAGAAGCAAAGGGTCAGCCTCATCACCTTCATCAACAGAATTTCCAGTTGGGTTTGGATTATGAGTCATCAAAAGCTGCATACAGTTACAATGGTTCTATTAGTCACAGTGTAAGTTTCTCTAAATTTGCTACACATACAATGGTTTTATATTGAATATGTAGTTTGAGTTCTAACAAATCTGTATTGCCACATGATTCTTTGTGAATTATTTATTATGTTCCATTCATTTTTTGATTCAGTAGATGTATAGTTATCTCCAATATTTGACTTCTATGTGCACCGCTTCTAAAAGATAAAATCTGAGTGGTATCAATATCTTTTGACATTTTCCTGTACTTTATTAGCACTTTTACTCTTTTCTTTACTTTCTCCTTTAAAGTATGGAATCCAGCAGGAACGTTGCAGTGCTTTTTGTTTTCTTTCTCTTTTGTTCCAAGTCATAAAGTTGGGTGAGTGTTTTACATCGCAGTGTCATGTCTTGGAATAAATTGCAGTTTTTTTTTTTTTTTTGGTTTCCCACTGTTTCCTCGAAACTTTCAAAATTACTGTTTCAGGTTAGAAGTACTCGGTTATGTTTTAGTGATTCTACCTTTCTTTTAGTAAGCTATCAAAAAAAGAATAAAATTACTTATTAAATGATTACCTATATATAGGACTAACAAGAAACAGGAAAGCTCTTC
>NW_027070130.1:369487-371606 GCF_002906115.3 Quercus suber
CAGTGCATCAAAGGCTTCACAACAACACAGTTTCAACAGATACTAAGGGAGGAAAATGTAGAAGCTAACGTCCTAGCCAAGGCAGCATCTGCAAACGAGATGGTAGGCAATCAAATTAAAGTCCAATATGTTCCAAGTATAGACATTCTAGAAGTGAATCAGGTAGATGAAGTAGCCAACTAAACCACCCTCATTATGTCTTATCTCACAGACAGACTCCTCCCCGAGGATAAAGAAGAAGCAAGGAAGCTAAGAGTGAGAGAAGCGAAGTTTGTCCTCATGAACGAAGCACTATATAAAAGGGGTTTCTCTCAACCCTACTTGAGGTGTTTGACTCTAGACGAGTCCACTACGTCTTGAGGGACGCCCACGAAGAAGCCTGTGAAAATCACTCAGGGACCAGATCCCTCATCCATAAGAAAGTCCACGCAAGATACTACTAGCCGACCATGTAGGTAGATGCCAAAACTTATATCAAAGCGTGTGACAAGTGTCAACACTACAATGATATACTTAGACGACCATCAGAATACCTCACTCCAATGGTGGCTCCTTGGCCTTTTGCCTAGTGGGGACTTGACATCCTTGGTCCCTTTCCTATAGGGACAAGGCAAATGAAATTCTTGGTGATAGGGATTGATTATTTTACTAAATGGGTGAAAGTAAAGCCATTAGCAAAGATCACCGAGCAGAACGTCAGAAGCTTTGTCTAGAAGAACATAATTTATCGTTTTGGAATTCCTAGGGTGCTCATCTCAAACAATGGACGCCGATTTGACAACACACCCTTTAGAGAGTTCTACGAGTAGCTAGAAATTAGGAATCACTACTCCTCACCCTCCCACCCACAAGCTAATGGACAAGCAAAAGTTACAAACCGATCTTGGCTGAAGATTATTAAGACTCGGCTTGAGGGGGCAAGAGGGATATAGCCAGATGAATTACCTAGCGTCCTTTAGGCCTATAGGATAATAGTGAAGACTCCTACTGGAGAAACTCCTTTTAAGCTGGCATATAGAAGTGATGTGGTGATACCTGTAAAGGTTGGTTTGACTAGCTACAGGGTGGCCTACTATAAGGATGAGGAGAATGAAAAGCAACTCCGTCTAAGCCTCGATCTCATTGACGAAGTAAGGATGGACATAGAACGAAGGGTGGCACGCTACAAGAACCTGATGACTAAGCACCATGATGCATTAGTCAAACCAATACAATTCAACATTAGGGACCTCGTCTTAAAAAGGGTGTCTCTGGCTACAAAGGACCCCACTCATGAAAAGTTTGGACCTAATTGGGAAGGATTATATAGATTTATCAACTATAAGGGACGAGGGTTGTACTATCTGGATGCCTTGGACGAACGAAGGTTAGAGCATCCGTGGAATGTGGAGCACTTAGGATCCGTTTGGTTGAGGGAGTAGAAAAGTGGGAGGATAGAAAATTAGTAAGAGGATGAAAAAGTGGGATAATAGAAAAGATTTGGTTTTCCTTCATGTGTGTTTGGTTGGAGGGGTGAAAAAGTGGGAGGGTGGAAAACTCTTTTATTTGGTTAGAGAGAAAAATGAGAGGATAGAAAATGTAGTTTATATAAATTGACTATTATACCCTTGTTACATAATTGGTAAAAAATGGATTTATTTGTACTCATTAAATAATATAAAATTGACCAACAATTATATTTTTCAATAAGAAGTGTTACATCCACAACATTTTTCGTAGTACTTTCACAACAAGATTTATGTGGAAAATTGTTACTAGTTCTAAGTTGAACCCACTACTGAAATTATTTTTTTACTCACCAATATTAACTAATAACAATCTATTACTTAAAATTTATTGTGAAAATATTGTAGTAACATTTCTCAAATAGGATCTTTTATTCTTTATATTATTTCTCCTTTTCCCCTTTTAATTTCATCCATTCGTTTTTTTTCTTTTTTCTTTTTCTATGCTATCTCCTCCACACACGTTTATCTCTATCCCCACCCCCTTCTTTTTCTTCTTCTCCCTCATTCAAGTCTCAGCACATCCTCTCTGTCTCTTTTCTTCTCTAGCTCACTCTCTCTCTGTGTTTTTTTTTTTTTTTTTTTCATTTCATCCATTCATTTTTTTTCCTACG
>NW_027070131.1:0-40410 GCF_002906115.3 Quercus suber
AGGGATGGAATGATTTCCGCCTGGGGAGGTCTATTTTAGGTCAAGGTGAATTCATTTTTAGTTGACCGAATTTTCCTAATCAACCAAACACTCAAATTTACAGAAATGGTTTTTCGGAAGTACTTGAAGTCAAAACAAACACAGCCTAAAATACCAAATGTAAGAGACACATTGATCACTTCTACTCAGTGATGAAGAGTTAGAAGAGGAATAGAGATATGAAGAAAAGGGTACAATGCGTGTGATATATATATAATTATATTATATGGAGAGGAGAGAGAGAGAGAAGAGAGAGAAGGAGAGAGAGAGAGAGAGAGAGAGAGAGAGAGAGAGAGGGAATTAAGATTGCGGTGGAGAACTGAATTTGAGAGAGAAAGGAATAGGATTCTTGTGGTGTTTGTAAGAGCGTTGATTAGGTTTCTGTGTGGTTACATAGGCACGACTGCAATGCATGAGAAATCATGTTAGTTTATAATGCGTTTGCTTTGTAAAAGTCTCGTTTATGTAATAGAAAATAGGCGGTACTGTCATATTTCACTTAATAGTGAATTTTATTAATTAAATTTAGAGATAGAGTTTCATTTCTTTTTAAGTTTGGACTAAATAAAAATAATTTATTTAAAAAATGAAAATGATTTATTTTTTATTTTTTAAATATTGTGCTGACATGGAAATTATGAGAGTTTCAGATTTCAGTTTTAGAGTTTCGCTCCTTGTTAAATTTGGACTAAACAAAATAATTTTGTTTAAAAAAAAAATGAGAATGATGAGTTTAGTTTAAGTTGGAATTATTAAAGAGATAGAGTTCACTCCTTATTAAGTTTAGACTAAACAAAAATAATTTTATTTAAAAAAATGATAATGATTTATTTTTATTTTTTAAATATTGTGTTGATGTGGAAAAGTGTGAGAGTTTCAGAGGTTTCGATTTTAGAGTTTCACTCCTTGTTAAGTTTGAACTAAACAAAAATAGTTTTGTTAAAAAAATGAGAATGATAAGTTTGAGTTTAAGTTGGACTTGTACAGAGATAGAGTTTCTCATTGTCAATTTGGATAAACAAAAATAATTTTATTTGAAAAAAAATGATAATGATTTTTTTTAAAAAATATTGTGCTGATGTGGAAATTATGGAGAGCTCTAGAGGGTTCGATTATATATATATATTATAAAATTGAGAGAAATGTTGTATATTATCTTAATTAATTCAAGAAAAATGTTATGTCTATACACTTCACAATAAATATTAAGTGGCAGATTGTTACTGGCTGTTACTTGATGGACAAAAGTAATTTAGTAGTGCATTATATTAAAATCAGCAATAACTTACCACTAAATTTGTTGTGAAAATGTGTAGATGTAATACTTTTCTTCTTTTTAGAGTTGGATTAACATTTAGAGAGCATTTAACACAAGCTTTGTCAAATTTATACTTAAAAGAATCTATCATCTATATATATATATATATATATTATATTATATATATATAAAAACCGAAGCTCTGTTAGCTTCACAATTTTCCATTTCATCTTTTTTTTTTTTAATTCTTTTTAACATTTATTATCTTGGAATTTACCAATTTAGAACCCCAAAGTATACAACTCCCCCAGCCTTCATGTCACCCTTTTTTTTTTTAATCAATTTTGAACCCTAATACAACTTTACAACTCCCTATTCAGCCTTCACGTCAAAGTCAAAGTACTAAACTCCAAACCTCTCTATTTTCTAATATATGCTGGCACCCAAAACCATATCCTCTCGTCGCCGCCACTACATCGATTTCTCTTTGCCTCTCCATCGTCACTCAATCCAACTTATCATATTCTATGTATTATTTTGAGGTAATTAAAACATGTTTTTACTCTCCTTAATTTCTATATATTGCTCTCTCTCTATCCGCTTCAATTGTTTATGGAATTTTGTTAGTTTGTGGCTGTGGTTGCTCTAGATTTAAGTTTTTTTTTTGTTTTGTTTTTGTTTTCATGGAATTTTGTTGGTTTGTGGTTGTGGGTTGCTCTGGATTTAAGTTTTTTTTTTTTCTTTGAAGATTTCACGTTTTCTTCTCCTTCCTTTTTTGTCAAATCTGTGGCAAAGAAGAATCATGAAATTTTTGTTATTAGATTTTCTTTTCCCTTTTTTTTTTGTATGCAATTTTTATTGGATTTTTGGTTTCTGGGGATTCTTCTATTTGGTTTTAATTATGGGTTTGTTTTAGTTGATATATAGTGTTTTTCTCATCTTCATTTTACATTGGTTTGGATTTTCTTTTTCCCTTTTTTTGGTTATGCAATTTTTATTGGATTTTTGGTATCTTGGGATTCTTCTATTTGATTTCAATTCTTCCTGGGATTCTTCTATTTGATTTACAATAACCACAAACATCTTATCAATTATAACATCGCCGTGTAATATTATTCTAAATCATTCTCAATCAATTTAAATTATTTGATAATTTACAAAATTGCCGAATGATAAGATATACTTTTATATATTGCTAAAAGTATAATCAAACTTAGCTAATCAGAGTTGTTAGATTGCTTAATAAATTATATTACTTGAAATTCATACAAATCAGATTGCTAGCCGCTCATTTTTTCTTTGTCGCGTGTCGTCGTCTGCTCCTTCAATCGCTGACGTTTATCAACGCCATCAAGGTTTGATACTTTCCTCTACCTTTTTTTTTTATTTTGTTCATCTCTGCCCATTCACTAGGGTTTCTCATTTTGTATTGCTATTTGTCTCTAAGTTATGGACTTCTTTCATTGTAATTTTGGATGGTTCTTGCTTCATTTTGAATGAAATTTCTTGAATTTGTTGCAAACCTTGATAGGTATTGCTTAATGAAAAGTTATATGTCTCATATATGTCTCCATGGCCATTACTCTTGCACATGGAGGGGTAAGTCCATATGACTTCAACCTTTTTTTTTTTTTTTTTTTCTATGATATTTATTTATTTATTTATTTTGTTCTGATCAGTTATTGTGCTTTCAGGTTGTCAGAAATCACTCACAAGGCAACATAATTCATCCTTCGACTCTAGGGATTCCATTTCCTACACACTCTTAGATGCCACAGTTAGCATTCTTAAATCCAATTGGCAAAGCAGGATTTAAATCAGTAGATAAGCTCTTAGTGGCTTACAAACCTTGAAAGAGGAAGTTTGCATCGTTTGGTGGCAATGCTTTGGGAGATGAATGAGAAAAAAAAAGGTTTGTTTATGGTTTTTCATTGTTTAAAGTTTAAACCCATTAAAAACTTATTGCTTGGTGTGTTCATGTATGTTGATTGTATATATGAAAGGAAGGTAATGTCCTTATATAAAGCTAATGATCTATAAAGTCCAAATGTCTTACGTATATCTGAAAAAGTAGTTCATAGATTTTCAAATCTGGATGGTTTTATATTTTATTTTTGTCCCGTTGCAGGACTTTGACTTGGTGGTTCAATTTGCAAAGATGTGGAGAGTAGATCACAAAAGGTAGTCTTCTAAAATACTCTATTCTTATGTTTCCATTTTTAAAATTTTATTTTTTATGTTATATATAATTTTATTCACTTAATGCAAATACTTATGATCTATTTTTATTAAATAATTTCTTTAATAGATTTAAATCATTCAATTTCTCTGTAGAGATGAAGTGAAATTGTGGGATTTTGAATATTTGCTCAAGGATTTTCTATTTTTGTTTTGTTGCCCAACGCTAAACTCTGTGACTCAATGAAAGACACTGTTTCACTGTATAGAAAAAAAAAAAAAAAAACACAAATCATTTAGTCATAAACAAAATAGGCAAATGAGTGTAGGTAACTATAAAGAAACAGACAAAAGAGATTGAGAGAGGAATCATAGAAGTTACTCTTTTGGCATATGGTTAAATCCTCTTGGGCTGTTAGATTTTTGACCAATTACAATCAGTGATAGGTTAATCATAATGATTGATGTGCAGGTGTAGAGAAAAGTTCTAAACACCCAAAGATGGATAAAGAAGGCAAGATCAGCATCACGCATTTTGCCTCCTTTTATTTTGTTGTTTCTATTAGATTTGTAAAAAAGAGTTGGGATTGTCAAATGAACTTCATCATCATATTTTAGTTTTTGATTTACTCTCCTACCATATTTTTAGACATCTATGCATATATTACATGATATAAATAAATAAAAACTATAAAGTCAGTACTATTATTCAAATGATAATTGTTGGTGATAATTGTTGACAAAGATTGATACGAATGCATCTATTAGTCCAATATTTATACAATTCTTAGATACCAAATGATTATGTGATATCTTGACTCTTGAGACACAACATACTAATTTGACTACCCTTCAATTCAATTGTGGTTGTATGATAACACTTTGTCCTGCTGTTTTTTTTTTTTTGTTTTTTTGCAGATTTGTATTAGTGAAATTGTTAGATATCTGCATGGAAGTATAATATCCAATCTGTCTATGTATAATTTTATGATTTTTAAATTTAATGTAAAAAAAAAAAAAATCATTTCCAAGTGATTCTGAATTGCAAAAGATCATAATGATTTGTCTTTGTAATATACCTTAAGAATGTTTATTTTTTGCAACATTTAAAACCCAAAAATCTGGGGCCTTGTATGTCCATGAAGAAGGCTATCAATTTTATTTCCAAGAAATCATATATGCTTGCTTCTACAATAGATATGTGTGATTATAAACTCATTGAGAAGAATGTTGTTTTATAATTGCCATCATATGAGACTTTTTTTTAATAACTAAATTTATATCAATGTGTTCCTACTTTCTATTGAATCTTCTTGAGTTAAGATTTTTACTAATTACAATAAATTAGGTGTTACAAAACAAAGGAGTTGAACTGTCAAAGGAGCTGGAACTGTGGGCCATAACAACTTGGCACTTTTGAATGCAAGAAACAAAGCATACTTTGAGAAAGCTCAGACACAACCTAAAGTCATTTTGGATGTAGCTCTAGCATTGCTGGTGACATATTAGATGCTCTCGGCCACTCAAGCAAACATGATTATGGTGCAGAAGGGTCTTTGTTGTTTTGTTGGTTCAGAGGGAAGCCTTTTATGTTTTTGCTTCATAATTTGTATGGCTAATGAACTAGCCTGGGATGTGTGCACAAGTCTTTACCTTTGTACATGGCTTTTTACTTCTAAAAAAAAAGTCATTCTATCTGGTATCTCAAAAAAGAAAAAAAGAAAGGAAAAAAAAAAGAGGGTGTTACAAAACAAACTGGTTGAAATTTATAAATCACCTTAATTGCTATAATAGATATATGGTTGATAATTAAATAGACATGGACGACGCCATTCATTTCTTTATTCATACAAATGTGCTTATTGACTTAAGCAGTTAATGGAATTAAATGAAATTTAGGAATCTCTTTTAACTTTGAGAATTATAGGCTTTGGGTTGGTTTAATTATTTTTTAGTTTTATTCTCTATTTGGATACAACAAAAGTGCTGAAATATAAAAGAAGATGTTCTGATCACTGTGAAAATGTTGCAACTTTATTTCAATAATTGCATTGGGAAGAAATTGGTAAAATAATACATTCAAAATTTTCCCGTGCATCGCACGGGTTAGCGACTAGTGTTTATATGTATAAGCGAAACATTCATGACAAGTTAATTTTTTCCAACGAGACCAAAATACCTTTATCTCATCTGTCTTCAACTCAAAACAAAATCTTAGTTTGGTAGCTACTTTTATTTTTTGTTTTCAAAGTTGAGAATTAAAATAAAAATCAGATATTTTTAGACATGGCAAAACGGGCGGGTCGGGTCGGGTTCGGGTCGGGTCAATCGAGTTGCGGGTCAAAACGGGTCACGGGTCAAAACGGGTCATTTTAAACAGGTCAAACGGGTTGCGGGTCAAATGGGTCGCGGGTCAAATGGGTCGCGGGACGAGTCGAGTTGACCCGTATTTTTCAAACAAGTTTTTTTTTTTTTTTTTTGGAAATAGATGCAATTTGTCAATTGTTTCTAAGTTCCTTAACTGTGATTAGATTTTCATTGGTGATACTATTACCACTTACCAATTACCACTAAACACTTGATACCTAAATTTGGTGCAACTCTTATTCCAGCTTTCTAGAAGCTAATCCTGGTATAATTTTTGATATGTTTAAAGTAGGAAGAGAAAATGAAGGTAGCAAGTAAAGAATGACAAACTATAATGGAGTACATAACATATTAAGTGAAGAAGAATAAGTAAATATCTTATAAGAATTACACCTCAATCTCAATCTACTCAACGTTGGTAAACGTGGAAAAACGGGCGGGTTGGGTCGGGTTCGGGTCGGTTCAATCGGGTCGCGGGTCAAAACGGGTCACGGGTCAAAACGGGTCATTTTTAAACGGGTCAAACGGGTTGCGGGTCAAACGGGTCGGGTCAAACGGGTCTGACCCGTTTTGTCATGTCTAGATATTTTTATTTTTCCAAAATCAAAAACGAGTTTGGTTTGTTCAAAACAAGATTGAGCATTTCTCATTTTCTCCTATCAATTTTTAGTTAATAAAACATATAAACGATGTTTTTTATATTTTTTTTTAGAATAAAATCTGAGCCATAGATTTTTCTTTTTAAATCTTGACTGTTCAAAACCGAAGCAAATGCTCTTTCTACCGTGATTTTGGTTGGGTTAAGTTTTTTTTTTCTTTTGTTTCCTCCAAAAAAAAAGTTTTGTTCTTTTGTTCCAGAACCTGCACCCTCAAATCAAATTTCTATACAAAAAGAAAACCTTGAGAGACAGAGAGGAGAAATCACACAACCAGAGACCAAGCAGTGATTTTCAAGGCAAAATAATGCCCAGGTTGGTATTTCTTAGTCTTAGATCCACACCTCTCCTCAAAACCTCTTTGGGTTTGATTTTTTGGGGGCAAAATATGTTTCTTTAATACTAGATGTTGAATAAGAATTGACAGTTCTTATGGGTTATTTTTTTCTTCTGATCACCACAATATATAATAGTACTGTCATCTAGGAGTGTGCAGGAAACCCGCCAACCCGCCAAACCTAACTCAACCCAACCCAGCCCGTTGGGTTGGGTCGGTTTTTAGGGCTTGGTGGGTTGGGTTGGGTTACAATTTTTTTTTTTAATAGCGGGTCGGGTTGGGTTTAGGTCATAAAATTACAAACCTGCCAAATTTAACTCGACCTACCCATATTTTAATATATGTTTAAAATATATTATATATTTAATAATTTAAAAAAAAAAAACCAGCAGTAGAGCACTTCCTTGGTTCCTACTATTATATATAATATAATATCCTATTAGTTCTTTTAATATATATTTAAATACATTATATAATTAATAAAAAAATTTAGATATATTTTATTTATAACTGAGTTAGGAACTCATATATATTTTGTTTATAAGTGAATTAAGATACTAATTTATTTATATTTTGTTTATCAACTCAGTTGGGTATTTAAACATATTTTGTTTACAACTAAGTTCGAATATTAGTTTATATATTAATGTATATTTTGTTTATCAACTCAGATGACAAGTGTGATATTTTTTTTTCTACTCAATTTAATAATAATAGTAATAAAAAAAATTGTCCAATCCATGAGTTCAACCCGACCTAATCCAACCCATGTGGGATAGGTTGGATTTATGTGATGCGTTGGGTTGAAATTTTTTTTTTGATCCACCATAATAGTGAATTTGGTCAAAAAAATTCCCTCAACTCGACTTATGCACATCTTTTGTCATCTTTTAAAGCTTTCATTTGGCATAGGCTTGATCTTGTGGTCCTTATTTTTTTTTTAAGAGAAAAGAGATTACCACGTGGATTCTTTAATGCAATTTCATGGGTCATCACTCATTTTATTATAGTCCTTATATTCTTTAGTGGGTGCGGTACCCACCAAATCTACACCACTGTTTTTTTTTTTTTTTTGATGCAATCTACACCACTGTTATATTTATAGGGGCCGCTTCTATAAATGCTTATAAAATCCGGAACTTTTTTTTTCTTTAGAGCATTCGCAATAGTGGAACTAAAAATTTAACTTTTTAGTTCTACTAAAAGTTACTTTATCTATTTTATCTATACACATGCTGCAGCAGTAGATCTATTTTAGCTTTCAATGCAATAAAATAATATAAACATCACAATAAAGTATTATAACTACTACAATAAAATAATATATTCTACTACAAAAAAAAATCATAGCACCAACCACAACCAGCTCTACCATCAGGCATCAGCCACAACCACAACCGCCACTAACACCAGCACCACCAGCAAAAAAAAAAAAAAAAAAAAAAAAAAAAAAAGCTTGCTGAATAGCAAAAGTTAAAATGTAATAACATTACGTGTCAAATATCAATTACATGGCACATAATTTTTCTATTACTAATTGAATTGACAAAACCCAAGAATTTTTTTTTACCCAAACATATACTTGTCCTGAAAAGTATCAAAGAACCATATTTTGCCCCTAAAAAATCAGACCCATGGAAAGGACAAGAGGTTTTGAGTGTTTTAATCCCAGCAAGGATGTGACCGTTGAAGCTGTACCTTATCATGAAGTGTTTATAAATAGTTTTGGAGATCATAATACACGTGGCTTGTAGGAGTTGGTTTGTCTTGTAAATGCTATAATACCTTTGTATAGTTTAGAATTGTTAGAAACTAATTTTTCTGAAAATTAGGGAATTTGTTATCTGAGACACGTGTGTATATAGAATAACCATAATGTATTGGATCAGTTTTTTGTATCACATTCATTTTCTGAATAATAAAGTTCTGTTCTTCTATGAGCAGTTCTGTTCTTCTATGAGCACTTGCAGCAGCGAGGGCATACTGCTATATTGCTAAAATTTAGCTTCACAAATACAAAAAACATCCCACAGCAATGGAGCAATAGCTAAAATTTTTAGTTTAATTGCTATAGTGCACATCTATCTATAGATGTGCACTGTAGCTTGGAGCAAAAATAAAAACCAATTTTTTATTCAGTGGTACAACTTTCTTCTTTTTTTTATTCATTTTATCACAACTAGTACAATTTTTGTTCAGCACTCTCATTCACTCTCTCTCTCATTCACTCTCATCTCAAGCCTCTCAAGCTCACTGTCATCTCGTCAACGTCGCCGCCAACTATACCATCGTCATCTACCTCTGAAGCTTGTCTCTCTTGGACCGATGCCGTCCCAGCCAGCCATTTCTCTTAGACCGACGCCATCCAGCCGCCCATCTCTCTCAACTCCGGTCCTTGCGTTCTCCACCTCAAAGGTCGAACCTTCGAGTTCCACCCTCTCTCTGCTTTCTCATGCCCAGCGCCGATGTGGGTTTGTGTTTATGGCAGTGGACTTGTGCTCGTGGTGGGGTTTTTTTTTTTTTTTTTTTTTTTTTTTTTTTTTTGGNTCTCATAGCCAAGCTATAGAATTTGTTGGTATACTCTTCAACTGAATAACTTCCTTGCACCAACTGTGTAAATTGTAAGTGGGCTCACTGCTTGTAATTAGGTGCTATAAAGTAACGAGTCATAGCATTTCGCATGTCTTCCCATGATCGAATGGCAATATAGTGAGTTTGTTGATACTTTTCCCACCATATTCTAGCTGTCCCTTTGAGTTTAGCTTCTGCAAAAAAGAGTTTTCACTCTTCACTTAAGCTATACCATCTGAAAAAGCTTTCAATACTATGTAGCGAATCAAAGAACACCTCCGGATTGCCCTCTCCATAAAAATCACTAACTTCTAGTTTAACACCTCTATCCGCATCCGTTGATTGAGGCTCCCCATAAGAACAGACTGATGATGGATGGTAAGGTTGATTCCCTTCCATATAACCAGCACCTTCAAGAGGAAAAACAATATTGGGTTGTGTTTGCTGTGGGGGCACCTGACTAGTGCTTGGAACAAAGGAATTTGTGGAAGAAAAAGGCATTGAACTTGAGGGGAATACAGGGGCTGTACTTGGACCTGATTTGGGGAACTTGGGGTCTTGATCAAAGGTGATTTCAGCATAAAATTTGCTAAGAACGATTGCAGACAGCTTATTGAATTCACCTCTCATGGCGGATAAGTCTTCCAATTCTGTCTCAATGGAATTCACTTTCTCACATAATAGATTCATAGTCTTCTTTGTGCCTTCATAATCTTGAGAAAAAGCCTTGAATTGAGACTCTAATTCTGCGTTTTCACCATTATTTTATTTTATTTTTAATGAATTCCATCAAGCAGTTGGCTGAAGAACATTTTCACATAGAACTTGTGGTAGGATTGTCGCTCTGATACCAAATTGATGTGGGACAAATTAGGGATTTGCCTATGTTTAGTTGTGGTGGGTTTAGGGTAGGAAAGAAGAAGAATCAGAAAGAAGCTAGGCTGTTTAGGGGCTGTGTGAACAGTAACCCCTAGAAAGAAGGAAGAGAAAATAAAGAAAAGAGAGAAAGAGAAAGAAACAACAAAGGCCAACGTGCCTATTTCTCAAAAGGCTCAATTTTATTAATAAACTCATTCTACTCCAATACATTGAGCTTTCTACATATATATAAAGACTCTTTGCCTGTACCAGTAGTATTAGGATTCCTAATAGTACAAGGACTACTATTTCTCCTATTTGGAATTTGGTTAAGTTCATTTTGTTTTAAGCCACAGTTTTTGTCTAATCTTATGCGTCCAGCAATTATTAGTCTGGTTGTTTGTTTACCTGGTTATTTATAACAAATGCAATTGGATTTCAATATTTTTATTTGAGAGTAATGTATTAAATTCTAAAAACTAAACAAAAAAACTAATTCAAATTTTTATTATGTTATTGACATGGTTCTAAACACCTGTCTCGTCAATTTGTAATTTTTTTGTAATTTTGACTTTTTGTAATAAGTTCAATTTGTAATTTTTTATTAGGATTCAAATTTTTTTGTTGCAGAAATTTTAATAGCCAGATGGACAAGGAAGGAGCTATTTTGTTTTTAACATTTCTATTGGCTTTGACACTTTACCCTGAGACCACTTCGGCAGAGACAAAATCTTTTCTTGTTGGTGGATTAAACGGTTGGACCAAAGAAAGCAATGGTAATTGGTTTCCTACTGGAACGATCTTCTATGCTGGTGATTCACTCGGTGATTCTCATCATTATCTCTACTCATTGCTTGATTACACTTACATCCATATTCCAACTGTTAATGCAATCACACCAATCTAGAAACACATCAGATTAGATTAGTCATATAATTTCTGTACATAAACTGAGTTGGTTTTGTCAGTAATACTCTATTAAGGAAATTTAAAGATTCTCGAATCTCCAACTGAGATTCAATTTTCTCCGTGTTTCTATGTTACAGAGTTCGTATACAACCAAACGGATTACAATGTTGTTGTTGTAGCCAAACATGCTTACGAAACATGCAAAGCACCAGAAGGAGTTTTTGAATATAACAGTGGAGATGATGAAGTTCCTATTAAGAAAGGAGAAAACTATTTTATTTGCACTAAACGTGGATGCTGTGAAAACAACATGAAAATGATGATCGTTGCGGCGGCAGGACAGAGACAAACAGAAAGGGAAGAGACGGGACAGGTCAGGTCTGATCAGGACAATCAAGTTAAAAGTTGGGTCAGTTTGATTGGTATTTGTTACATGTTCTTCCTTTTTCTTGTGATAATATGAACTTGCCACTTAGGAAGTTAAGCAGCAAAATACTTGATGTAAAATGCTTAACTTAGATTCACCCATGTCAAGAAAGAGCTCACCTCAATTAATTAAGAACAAAGTTTGGAGAGAAACTCTTCAAACTTTTTATATATTTCTTTTTTGAGTGTGAATTTTGAAAATTTAACCGTTGAATTTCATGTTCCTTATGTTCTTAACATACATATCAAATTTCGTTCAAATCGGATATTATTTACTATTTGATCAATTAACTTATTTTTTATATACAACTTTAGATTATAAAAACTTGAAATTATAATATTTATTTGATAAAATAGCAATTGATATTTGATTTTCTTGAAATTTTGTAAGCATTATTAATGTAATAAGAACATGCAATCCAACGGTTAGATTTTCAAATTTCACACTCAATATAAAAATATATGATGAGTTTGGAGAGAAACCCTACAAACTCATCATATATTTTTATATTGAGTGTGAAATTTGAAAATCTAACCGTTGGATTGCATGATCTTATTATATCTTCCATGCTTGCAAAATTTCAAGAAGATCAAAGGTCAATTGCTATATCATCAATCAAATGTTAAAATTTCAAGTTTTTGTAATCTAAATTGTGTATAAAAAATAAGTTCATTGTTTAAATGGTAAATAAAATCCGATTTAAACAAAATTTGATATGCATGTTAAAAACATAAGAAACATGAAATTTAACGGTTAGATTTTCAAAATTCACACCCAAAAAAGAGATATATGATAAGTCTGAAGGGTTTCTCTCCAAACTAGTTTGGAGAGAAACTTTGTTCTTAATACTTGTTCATTGGGTCTTGAGGAACCATATGGATTTTTGTTGTTCATGTGATTGTGAATTTTAAATTGAAATGAGTTGATTTGGAAAGTGGATTTCTTTGGATTTTGGAATAGTTTTGTCACATGTAAAAAATGTGTGTAGTTACGTGGATACTGGATAGTAGATGAAAATGTTAAACCACGGATTTGCTTTAATGTGATATAATGTCTAATTTATTTTTTCCTTAAAAATTGAACTATTTCTTAAACTATTTTCTATCTCTATCTCTACTCTCTAGTCTTTACTAATATATCATTCTACTATTTTGGGTTTTTTTTTTTTTTTTTTAATTTTATTTTATTATTATTTTTTTTATTAAACGGGTATATCAACAAATAATTTAAGGTAACAGCACATACTCGTTCAGTAAAGACAACAATGTAACAGCAATAAATGATATTCATAATCAACGGGATATACCTTATCAAAAACGGGTGATCAACAACAGCCTGGAATATATCTTATCATATCTTCTTTCCTTTATGAGTGTTTTTAAGTTGAACATGGTCTTCGCTCATGATCCACCTGAAGAAAATCAATGAACATGTAATTTCAAGTTTTATAAAATAGAAGGGACTATTTTTGGAACCATATTAAAGGATCAATGAGGTATATAAAGCAAGACAAACCAATGAGGTATATTAAAGGATCTATTTAACGGGTCATTCTACCATACCCTCTATTATTTATGGGGGGTACGGTACCCACCCATATCTGAACCATTGACTTGGTGTTGTTATCATCTTAGCCGTTAATTTAATTTTAGTAGAAACCGGTTACTGGCAAAGCAAGTCAGTGTATATAAACTAAAAAAAAAAAATTCAGTTTTTTTTCTCACGCGTTCTCCTATTTTTCTTCCTCTCTCGCGTTCTTCGCTTCCTCTTGCGTTCTCTGGTAAAGGTTTCTTTCTTTCTAAAAAAGAATTGAAGGTTTTCTTTAAAGGATCATAATCGTTTTGATATTGTTAAAGGTAAGTATCAAAACGATAAAACCCTATTTTCACTGCTATTGTTTTGTTTCCCCCTTTTTTTTTTTATTAGTTTCTTGTAGGTATTGTGTATAGGGTGGGTGGGTGGGGAAGAGTCCTCAATCTTCTTTTGGTATGTTTGGATGGCATGGGATTTCGTTTAGGATTTGGATTTGGGTGGGTAACTTAAAAAGAGAAGAATTTGTATTTGACCCAAATCCATCCTGGAATTCAAGTTCCAAATTTATTGATTTCAAATCCCTCACTAACCGTGGAATTTGGGAAATCCTTCCACAACGCTCGCGTCTTCACTGCCTCAAGCTGCGACAATAATGTTAAAGCCGCAACCACCATGGTGTTCAAGTTTGTCTCTCTTAGCCTATCTAAGTTCATTCTGGGTTTGTCTGTATTTCTATTTTTGCTTGTATTTGAGTTGTGTAGGTTTCGTTTGGATTTTTCTATGTGGGTTTGTATCTACTGGTAAGCATGGGTTGGTTTAGTTTTGTTAAGAAATTGTTGGAGATATTTTTTTAGAGTTCCAAGTTGGTCTAATTGAAATGCAATGAATTGTTTGATGAAATGCCTCTATGAGCTATGTATTTTAACACATGATAACTTTTTGGATGACAGTGGTGATAACTTTTTAACTAGTTTAACATAAGATGTTTGCTTTGTGTATAGCTACATTGATTTCAAAGTTTGTCCTGTTGGTAGATTTGTATCAATGCCTAGTCTGTGATGAAAGAAGATTGCCTAGTGCTAATTATGTAATTGATTCCTTTTGTTTCCATAGAACAGGCAGAACATTTTTTTTTCATGTCTAACAAGCATTTTGATGGCTTTGCTTAACCCTAGAATAGCTTTGAAATATATTTGTAATGTTAAGTAGATAACATCAATTCATCTCAATCCAACATCCCCTTTTTCTCTTCTTAGTAGTTCTTTCATAGTTTTTCTCCCTTATATTAATCGCAATGTGTGAGATGCTTATGCCAAGGTATGGTCCCAATTTATGACTTTTTTTCGCTTAAATTATGATGGGGTATTCTTTGTATTTGCAATTTTGGAACTGGTCGGTCTGTTTTTTGGGTTATGTTACACTACCTGGGTTGGTTTTATTTTCCTCTTGTTTTACTGTTAAGGGAGTGCCATTGGCCATTGCACTGGAGCATTGAATTTTTCTGATTATATTTTTACATACTGTGGTAATTTTCGTGAATTTAAGATTCAATTGCTTTGTTTGCTGGGTTTCTCAATTTGTTTATTTGCTTTGATGTGTACTATTCTGATTGTAGGGGTTGTAAAGGCAGTCAAAAACATTGTAGCTGTAAAATTTAAAATACAAAATTTTGTTACTGATGTGTTAGTCTAAGCTTTTATGAAATTGAATTTCTATGGATTCCTTGCCTGACTAACAATGTTGAAAATGCAAGTTCTGCAAAAAGTAGATTTCAAATGTAAATAATTTAAGTGGTTACACTGTGCTGGCCTTTCAGTTTGAAAATTATAGGGTATGTTTGGAAAGCTTGACAACTATTTGCAAAGTGCAAACAAGTTCTGAAACTATTAGAATTTTATGTTAAACTGTGGTCTTTTGTGAGAACATTATTTATTGAGAGGAACTAAGTGTGAGAATTATTATACTTTGGGTTCTTTCTTAAGTTAAATAAGAGGAACTAAGTGTGGTTAAACTTAGTTTACTTGCTTTAGTTTGTGTTTTTATTTTTAATTTGTGCCCTTATTCCTATTGTCATGTTTATCAGATAAACATACACCTCTACTATGTCATGGGTGCTGGCAATGACAAGCATGGGAATTATCATTGCTTTGAGTTATTAGAGTGCCATGAATATGTTAGCATCAACCATCAGAAGTGTGTTGTACTTGGAGATTTGAAAATTGTAAATCTTTTTTAGGGATTGAATACCTTACTTTGTATGTTTTGATTTCATCATATTGATGTGTAAATATGTAAATGTAGCAAAACATGTTGTACCTTTGGTTCTTTAATTAATTTCTAACACATGATTACATTGATCAATATAATACTAATCTTCAATGTTAATATTCAATGTAATACATATATAATTTGTCCTCTCCATTGATAGTGATTACAATGGATGCAATTTGCAGATAAATGTTAATTGATATACCTAGACTAATCTCATGGATGCTATGATGATATGCAAGTTCTGATCAGATGTGTGAGTGACGATATGTTAATTTGCATCATTTGCATCTTTTAGAGGGATTGGTAGGGTTTAAGGGTATTTCATGATTTAATAAATAAATCAAATCATTATAATGTGGAAAATTGTTAGACCTCGAAAGTGACGTGACAAAGTATTATAAGGTCAACTAATAATCAAACGTCTTTAGTTTTTTCAAATTACTAATCACTAACTCGTGTGATGCATTGAATGTGATACATTCAATAGTTAGTGATTAAATATTTTCAATGTTATAGTTAGTTAAAAATGAATGAAATTCAATATTTAGTTCAAAAATGTTACTAAAATTAAAATGTAGAAAGTTTAAGAAAAATAATAATTGGGAAAATTATTTTATTGATCTTAAATCCAAATCCAAATTTAGGTATGCAAACAACGGAATTTCAAATCCTTCTTTGTACAAAATGGCCCAAACAAAGAATTTAAAAATTAATGGATTTTGTAAGTTCCGTGGTCCTTTTGTATTGGATTTTACAATGAATTTGTGGAGGTGGGAACTTTAGTCCAAATAACCAAGCATAGATGGGAATTTTAACTAATGAGATAAATTATACAACGTTGGTAATTTTAACAAGTTTGATCCTCGGGTAAGCTTCCGTGGACAAAGTTCATATTTCTTATTTGTGTACACTTCGGGCATTAAAGATAGGCTTGTTTTTACCAAATTTTCTCATCCACATTAACGAGGGAGGTTACAGCTTAAATAGGGTTTCTTAATACATCCTAACCTTCCATGTGTAGGGTGATTAGGTGTTGTATATATAGGTATATACAAGGATAGGTTGTAATAATGATGGTTGAATTTGGAGAATATGGTTTCATAAAGTGAAAATTCAATTTCTGAAATTTTCTAGAATTTTCTGGTGACTATTGAGAAAGATTGAAGATGTTTCAATCTTTGTTAACCGCTTTATGAAAAAGTAACTAACTCTCCACACGTGCCTTTTCATGAAACATAACGAGATTTCAATCTTTGTTAACCGTTTTATGAAAAAATAACTAACTATCCATACGTGCCTTTTCATGAAACAGGCTTATGTTCACTTAAATAAATAACTAACTCTCCATATGTGTATTTTCATGAAACATAACCCTATAAGTATAAATAGAGACTTATGTTCTCTTGAAAAACTAACTTCACAAAATCAAAAGTTGGAGAGAAACACAAGAGATTCTATGGTCATTCTCCAAAATTGCTATTTGTAGAACCCAACATCTTGGTTGTATTCTGGAGACTAATTTGCGATAACCCTTTAGCAACAAAAATGTGGGGGGAAAATATGGTCTAAGGAAAACAATATAGTGCCTCCAAGCTATCTATTTTCTTTTTGTCTTTTTTGTTTATCTTGTTCTTCCATTATTACTTTGTGTAATATTCCCAATATTAGGCAGACTAATTAGATATTTCGGTACATCTGGCTTGCCGAAAGGTAATAGTGATCTTGCTAGCTGGAGAAGCATTTTTTAGGGGTCTTATCCTCATTAATGTGGCCAAAGCAGCAGGTAAAGGGCATTTAATGCGGTGATGAGGTGTTCTGGAGTAGGGAGCTCCCCCGTTGTGTCAACTTTTTCTTCTCCTATCCCGATGTGCTGCTTTCTCTTTAAATTTCTAAAGTAGATACTATCTGACCCCATGACTTTTTCCTATTCTCAGGTTTCAAGGCCATATGTTGTCCTTTTAGTGCTCGCTTTACACACTTCAGCGATCATTTTCTCTATTCATTCTCTTCGGAAACTACCTCCCTACAGATTTCAAATCAAGGCTTTTTAAATCTATTAATTTTAAAATTAATGGGTTTCAAATCAAGCAAATAGAGTGGTTGTATAACATTTTTATTGTCATTTTGGTCTTGCAAATAGAGGTTTTTGGGGGTATTTTGGTCAATTTTAGATTTTATGGTAATTTCGGTCATTTTTTAAGTTTCAAGGTCATGTGGTCATTTTTTTGTCCTAGGGGTATTTTGGTCATTTTTAAGGTTTCATAACTATTTTAGTCATTTTTTAGGTTTTATGGTAATTTAGGTCTTTTTTTTTAGTTTCAGGGCCATTTGGTCAATTTTTGTTATTTGATTTTAAGTGTATTTTGGTCATTTTTTAGGTTTCGTGCTTATTTCAATAATTTTTTTGGTCATTTTGGTCTTTTTTTTTTTTTTTTTTTTTTTTTTTTTTTTTTTTTTTTTTTTTTTTGTTTTTTTTTTTTTTTTTTTTTTTTTTTTTTTTTTTTTTTTTTAAGTTTTAGGGCTATTCTAGTCCTTTTTAGGTTCTAAGGGTATTTCAATCATTTTTTTAGGTTTCAGGGATATAATGATACAATCAAATAAAAGAACCATCAAATGTGAGAAAAAATAAGGGAAGCACCGAATATGACAAAAGTATAGACATGTGATGTTAGTACTACATAATGTGAGGACGGTACAATTAAATGTGAGAAAAAAAAAAGGGAACCACTAAATGTGATAAAAGTACAGTCACATGTGATGTTGGTATTGCACAATGTGAGGATGGTACAATAAAATGTGAGAAAAAAAATTAAGGGAACCACCAAATGTGACAAAAGTACAATCACATGTGATGTTGATATTGCACAATGTGAGAATGGTACCATCAAATGTGAGAGAAAAAATAAGGGATCACTGAATGTGACAAAAGTACAGTTACATGTGATGTTGGTACTGCACAATGTGAGGATGGTACAATCAAATGTGAGAAAAAAAAAGGGAACCACTGAATGTGACAAAATTATAGTTGGATGTAATGTTGGTACTGCACAATGTGAGGATTGTATAATCAAATGTGAGAAAAAAATAAGGGAACTACCGAATGTGACAAAAGTACAGTCACATGTGATGTTGGAACTGCACAATATGTGAGGATGTAACTGTCAAATGTGAAAAAAATATGTAAGGGGACCACCAAATGTGACAAAAGAACTATCACATATAATATTGAAATTGCACAATGTGAGGATGGAACCGTCAAATATGATAAAAAAAGTAAGGGAACCACCAAATGTGAGAAAAGAACTGTCATATGTGATGTTGGAATTGCACAATGTGAGGATAGAACTGTCAAGTGTGAGAAAAAAGTAAGGAAACCACCCAATGTGACAAACAAACTGTCGTATGTGATGTTGAAACAGCACAATGTGAGGATGAAACCGTCAAATATGAGAAAAAAAAGTAAGGGAACCACCAAATGTGAGAAAAAAACTGTCACATGTGATATTGAAACTGCACAATGTGAGGATAGAACCGTTAAATGTGAGAAAAAAAGTAAGAGAATCACCAAATGTGAGAAAAGAATTGTCACATGTGACAAAAATATAGAACATATGCAATGTTGATACTGCTTAATATAACAATGGAAACATCAAATTTGAGGAAAAAAAATAAATGAACCACTATATGTGACGAAAGAACTGTCAAATGTGAAATTGAAACTATATAATGTGATAATGGAACCATCAAATGTGAGAAAAAAAAAAAAGAGAACCACCAAATGTGAGAAAAGAACTGTCAAATGTGATGTTGGAACTGCACAATATGAGAATGAAACCGTCAAGTGTGAGAAAAAAGTAAGAAAACCTTTCTATATGACAAAAGAACTGTCATATGTGATGTTGGAACCGCACAATGTGAGAATGAAATCGTCAAATGTGAGAAAAAAAAAAAGGTAAAGGAACCACCAAATGTGAGAAAAAAATTGTTACATGTGATGTTGGAACTGCACAATGTGAGTATAAAACCGACAAATGTGAGAAAAAAGTAAGAAAACCACCAAATGTAAGAAAAAAAAATGTCACATGTGATGTTAGAACTATACAATGTGAGGATGGAACCGTCAAATATGAGAAAAAAGTAAGGAAACCACCTATTGTGACAAAAGAACTATCATATGTGATGTTGGAACTGTACAATGTGAGGATAGAACCGTCAAATGTGAGGAAAAAAAAAGTAAAGGAACCACCAAATGTGAGAAAAAAACTGTCACATATAATATTGGAACTGCACAATGTGAGGATAGATCCGTCAAATGTGAGAAAAAAGTAAGGGAACCACCAAATGTGAGAAAAGAACTGTCATATGTGATGTTGAAACTACACAATGTGAGGATGAAACTATCAAATGTGAGAAAAAAATAACCTGGTGTAACAAGTTACCTACTAGTGGGTACCGTACCCCCCTTTTTTTGGGGGGGGGTACCATAGAATTACTCCTATTTAACATTATGATTATTGCTTTTCGAAGCATATTTATAGGTAAATTACAACTTATCCATCTATAATTTGGTCCGAAATTAAGTTACTTACCGGTGATTTGAAATTTGATATTTTACCCATCTGAGTTATGCTTCGTTAGGGTTTTGTAACTCACCTCTCCATTTTCTGCTAAAAAAACACATTTAAACATATAAAAAAAAAAAAAAAATAGGGTTTAAATATCAGCACTTCAAACAAATACAAATGAAATATCAACACTTCTCTCAAAAAACGTTCTAATAGAAAACACTTAAGCCTTTTGTGACAAACCCATCAAAATGAAGCAAACTTGGTGTTAGCCTAAAAGAGAAACCAAAAAATATAAATAAAATTGAAAACATAGCATGAATCTTAGTTAGGTTTGAGAGAGAGAGAGAGAGAGAGAGAGAGAGAGAGAGAGAGAGAGAGAGAGAGAGAGAGAGAACTTGGAACTTCAATGAAGACATGACACGGCATTAGGTACAAGATGATATCTGGGCAATATGATTACAACGAAGAAGTCAATATATTTTCTACAATTTTGGCTAATTTTGATTAGGAGTAGGATTCGAAAATAATGATCTTGATTGTTGGGGGTGTGGAGTCCTTTCCAGAGGAGTATTTAATTTTAATGTCCACAACTCTTACCCATCTTCTCATCTTAGGATTTGGAAATTTGAGGACGTTGGATAGCAAGGGTAACATCCAGATTGATTGAAATGGCCAAAACTGACCAAAACGGCCAAAATCAGCCTTAAATCACGTCGAAACAGCCAAAATCGGCTTTGAATGAGGCCCAAACATCCTAAATCCGCCCTTTCTCAATTTTAATCGCCACACCCGTACCTTACTTTTTTAAAAATTACCGAATCTCGCACTCACACCCAAATTCAAAAACACACCCGTGCTTCATAGGAAAGGGGGGAGAGAGAGGGGGGGGCTCGTAAAAAGGGGGAGAGAAAAAGCTTGTTAAGAATATATTAGTCAAGTCATTTACAATATAAAAATCAAATATATCTTATCTTCACCATATTTCCGTCCAATTTGGGCTGACACCAAAATGGTGGCCCCCACATAAATTGAATCACTGCATCTCCTCTCCTGTTTCCACCAAGCGATGGAAATCAATTCTTTTCAAAGAATCCGATGCCCCACACTAATAATAATCTTTTGCCCTATCATATAGCAATTGGGGTTAGTTGGGATAAGCTCTTTTTTTTTTTTTCTTTTTTCTTTTTTTCTTTTTTTAATATGAAAACATACACTTAACATTCAACATGAAATTGAACAACAGAGAGTACAACCAGCAGAGAATGCAACTACATGCAATCATTTTGGATCAGATGAGAGATCAAGGAAGGAAAAGTCCCTTTCCAGACCTTAGAATCTTCTCTTCTTCTGGCCTCCTGCGCTAACTCGTGAGCAACTCTGTTGTAATTCCTCTTCACATGGTTTAAGCTCCAGCTAATAAAGTCCTTAAGGCTGAGAATTATACCTTGAACTAAATGACCAAGGCAGCCACCAATTTCACCCTTTTCTATGCTTTGAATTACTGCCAACGCATTAGTTGGGATAACCTGTCAACCACTAAAGTTTAAAGTCTAATACATAAAATAAAACAATGGTTCAATAAATTAATAGCCGAATTTAAGTTGAAACTGGTAGAAAACGATAGGCAAAAAACAATCAAATTTGAAAATTTGAAAAACAAGGAGAACCCAAACCTGTTCAGTAGGAAATCAAGAACTTCATAAATTGGTTCCCCCACTTTGATCACAGCCTTTTTAAGCTGAAACTTGTAGAAATTGAAAGCTTCAATAAATTAACAGCCGAATTTAAGTTGAAACTGGTAGAAAACTAAAGGCAAAAAACAATCAAATTTGAAAAATTGAAAAACGAAGGAGAACCCAAACCTGTTCAGTAGGAAATCAAGAGCTTTATAAATTGGTTCCCCCACTTTGATCACAGCCTTTTTTAAGCTGAAAACTTGTAGAAATTGAAATCTTCAATTTTCAAATTGAAAAACGAAGGATTCAGTAGGAAATCAAGAACTTCATAAATTGGTTCAACCACTTTGATCACAGCCTTTTTTTGAAACTTGTAGAAATTGAAAGCTTCAATTTTCAAATTGAAAAACGAAGAATTCAGTAGGAAATCAAGAACTTCATAAATTGGTTCAACCACTTTGATCACAGCCTCTTTTTGAAACTTGTAGAAATTGAAAGCTTCAATTTTCAAATTGAAAAACGAAGTAGTCAGTAGGAAATCAAGAACTTCATAAATTGGTTCCCCCACTTTGATCACAGCCATTTTTAAGCTGAAACTTGTAGAAAACAAAAGGTTAAGAAAATCAATAATTAAACAAAAAATTGATCCAATCATCTTGTCGAGAGATAAAACCAAGAACCCAAACCTCTTCGACAGGCCATGAAAAGCTTTCGAAATAAAAGCTTTCAATCTGATCGTTGAGCTCACAGCTTCATCTGAGTTGACGCTGTTGAAGAATGAAAAACGAAAATCAACTATTAAACAAACAAAAAAAGAATCCAGGTAACAATAAAATTTGTAAATTGGATAACAAAAATAAAGAAAATCAGTATCAATGCGATCTATTTATGCCCAAACGGGGGGTTTGGGGTTTGGATCAAAGTCCAACCTCTGAAATCCACGTTTCTCAACAGGCCATTACGGCATCCTAGACCTGCAACGACAAACTTCGATTGAAGTTTCTGAGAAGTTTCTGAGGATGCCATACCCATCAATATTATTATTATTATTATTATTTGGCTGGAGTTTCTGAGAAAAACGAAGGAGGAGGGTGAGAGAGAAGCGTTGAAGGGGTTTTGAAGAGAGATAAATCATCAACGCCATTCACTGTCTCCTCCGGGATTATAATGTATAACTAGCCACTGGGGGAGAAATTATAACGTATCCGTGACAGCAAGCCATGGTCCACCATTTCAGGAGAAATTATAAAGTATTTATGATTGACAAGTAACGTGATCCACTATTTCAATAAAAGACTCTCACCTATTTAAAATTGTGGAGTTTTAATTAAAAACTGAATACTGATTAAGCAAAAAATTTCATTAACAACAACTTGATAGATTGACTACCACTTCGCTCCCTTGAATCCATCCAATGTGTCTACCATGCAATCTAACAAAATTATTGATATATCACCCTAAAAAGAAGAATACAAAAAATAGAGAGTAAGACTTAAATGTAAGAAAAAAAACAAACAAAAATAATAGAAGGAAGACAAAGCACCACTTAAAACACATACACTAAAATAATTAATCAAACCAAAAAAAAAAAAAAAGACAAAAATATATATCATTCCCACTCTTGAAAAAGAGTCATTAATTAGAGAAAATATTAAACAATTATCAAACTGACCAAATAAAAGAAAAGATTAAAAAGGAAAAGTATGGTCCTATTTTGTAAGCAATATTTTCATTGGAATTAAAAGATTTTTTTTTCTTTCAAACTCTAAATTACATAAAAGAATAAGGTTTTTTGTTTTTGTTTTTTTTTTTTCTAAACGCTAAGCTAGCGTTCAACTAAATATTTTTTTGAAAAAAAATATCAAAATGTAATTTGAGTTCAAATAAAACTCATATTTTTTCTTTGAAATATTCACATTTAGAAATATGAGTTCAAATAGAAATTTCACTTTTAGAAATATAAGAAAATTCACGTTTAAAAATATGAACTCATATTTAAAAATTTTAATCCAAATAGAAATCAAATAGAACTCATATTTTATATTTAGGTTTTCAATATGAGTTCTAATATAAGTTCAAAAAGTTTTCATGCTAATATGAGTTATATGACTTCAAAAGGTGAATATAAGAAGTTATATTTGAACAAAACAATAGGAATATAAGAAAACGTGACGTGAAAGTGTTTTTTTTTTTTATTTTTTTTTATTTTTTAATTTTTTTAAAGATAAGATAATGATATGGAAAAGATAATAATAACAAAGTAAGAAAACCAAATATAGGAAAGCAAATACTAAATGACAACTCATAAAAGCAAATGTAATAGAGAAAATTCAATACACATGAGACATTCTAAATAGAGATCATAAAAGATACTTACATTTTTGTTGTTGACTACACTTCAAGTCCAAAGTCCAAATAGTTCGTTGGAGATGGAGGACAGAACACACGAAAATCTTGAAGATCAACACCCTAGTGCAAGTTCCTTGAAGTTATATCAAAATCTTGAAGATAAACACCCCAGTGCATGTTCCTTGAAGTTTAAATACCAAAATCTTAAAGATAGGCACCGCAGTGCACGTTCCTTGAAGAAATATGTGAAAGAAATTAATAGTGAGATTGAAATATAAGGGCTATTTTACACAAATATTTGATTTGTTTCTACTAGAAGTACTTTTTCTATCATCAATGCACCCTGCCCAGTCAGCATCTGAATATCCCGCCAAACACTCATTCGAACCTTTTGTATACCAAATCCCATAGTCAGATATGCCATTTACATAGCGGATGATTCGCTTAACTACTGTTAAGTGGGATTCTTTAGGAGTAGCTTAAAACTGCGCACATACCTCGACACTGAATGCAATATCTGGCCTACTTGCTGTGAGATAGAGAAGACTGCCAATCATATTTCGATAAAGTGTTGGATCAACGTCAACACCGACTACATTAATGCTTAACTTATTCGAGGAACTCATGGGAATAGAGGTATGTTTCTTAGAGTCCAGACCAAATCTTTTGACAAGATTTTTGGCATACTTCTCTTGAGAAATAAATATTCCATCTCTCCGTTGTTTCACTTGAAGCCCTAGAAAGTAGTTTAACTCCCACCAAGCTCGTTTCAAATTCCCTTTTCATTTCTTCCGAGAACTCGTGAGCTAGTCGATTAATTGTGGATCCAAATACAATATCATCCACGTACACTTGAGCTACAAGGAGGGATTTCTCATCTCTTTTAACAAACAATGTTCGATCTGCTTGACCTCTTTTGAACCCACGATCCAATAGGTAAGTAGTGAGACGATCATACCATGCTCTTGGTGCCTGCTTTAACCTATAGAAAGCTTTCTTCAATCTTAGTGCATGACCCGGAAAGTGAGGATCTTCAAACCCCTTTGGTTGTTCAACAAAGACTTCCTTATTTAGAAAGCCGTTTAAGAAGGCACTCTTTACATCCATTTGGTACAACTTGAAATCCATGATGCATGTTATGGATAAGAGAATTCGAATGGACTCTAGTCTTGTTACCAGAGCAAACGATTCATCAAAATTTATGTCTTCCACCTGAGTATACCCTTGAGCCACCAATCTAGACTTATTTCGGATATCTTCACCATCTTCATCTGTTTTGTTCTTAAAAATTCACTTAGTGCTGATCACATATGTATCTTCAGGCCTTGGAACCAATTCCCACACATCATTTCTAACAAATTGGTGTAGCTCCTGGTGCATAGACTCTACCCAATTCTTATCTTTTAGTGTTTCTTCTATCTTTTTAGGTTAAAATTGAGCAAGATAACAGTTATATGTTACATGGTTAGCAGTGTACTTTGGCCATTTTCTCAAACGAAGTCCCTCATTCACATCCCCCATAATATTACTTGATGGGTGATTGAGAGTCATTCTTGATGAAGGTTTCTTGGAAGTTGAGAGTTCCTCATCACGAGAAATTGGGGTTTGAACTTCTGGAGGAGTGAGTGGACTTGAGACTTCTTGTGTTGATCTAGTCTCTCTTCTTAATATAGGAGGTGTGGACTCCTTTTCGAGTGTTACTTTCTCAGCATCATCACTTAAAGGCATATCATCATCATCCTCATTATCCTTGAGTTGCCCTTTCTATCATCCTCAATTTCCTTTTCAGAGATGGTGTCGTCTATGACCACATTGATTGACTCCATCACCGTCTTAGTATGCTTGTTGTACACTCTATAAGCTCAGCTATTTGTGGAGTAACTCAGGAATATTCCTTCATCACTCTTAGCATCAAATTTTCCCGAATTTTCCCTATCATTTAGAATGTAACATGTGCTCCCAAATACTTTGAAATACTTCACTTGGGTTTCTTTTCTCCCCATATTTCATATGACATCTTCTTTGTCCCTGCTCGGAAATAGATTCTGTTACAAATGTGACAAGATGTGTTCACAGCTTCAGCCCAGAACCTTTGAGGTATGTTTTTGTTGAGTAGCATGACTCTTGCCATCTCTTGGATCACCTGATTCTTTCTTTCAACCACCCCATTTTGCTGTGGAGTCTTTGGAACTGAAAATTCCTTCTTGATACCATGCTCTTCACAAAACGCTTCAAATTTAGCATTCTCAAATTCCTTCCCATGATCACTTCTGATTTTGACTATGGGAACTCCTTTTTCATTCTACAGTCTCTTGCATAATCTTTGCATTTTATCACATGCTTCGGACTTCTTTCTAAGGAATTCCACCCAAGAGTACCTTGAGAAATCATCAACTATCACCATAATGTATCTCTTTCCTCCTAGGCTTTCAATTCTTGTAACTCCATTAGATCAACGTGAAGAAGCTCCAAACACCGTGAGGTAGCAATCACATTCACCTTGTGATGGTTTGCTTTTGTTTGTTTCCCCATTTGACATGCTCCACATATAGTCTTCTCCACCTTTCCAAACTTTGGGAGTCTCTCAACCGCCTCGAGTTTAGAGACTTTACATACTTGTTTGAAGTTTGCATGTCCAACCTGTGATGCCAAAGTTTCAGCATATCAATACGAGCACTTCTACACGAAATAGGTGCTGTAAGAATTACTCCATAGCAATTATCGGTAGTCCTATTTCCCTCAAAGACTTGAGTCCCTTTTTCATCAATGATTATGCACCCCTTCTTTGAGAATTGGACAAGAAATTCTTCATCATATATTTGAGTGATATTTAAGAGATTTGTCTTCAATCCTTTGATGTATAGCACTTCTTTCAGTAGAGGTAATCCCAGTATTTCAACCGTCCCTTTCTCGAGAACTTGAGCATGACTCTCATCACCAAAAGTCACATAATCACATGCTTTCTCTTTAAGAGTTTTAAACAGTGATTTATCTCCTGTCATATGACAAGAACATCCACTGTCAATGTACCATTAGCAAGAGTTAAATACCTTCAATGAGGTGTGCACAAACATACAAGCATGAGACAAGCATTCTTGACCATCAAACAAAAATTCCTTTTTTATTTTCCATGCTTTTTCCAGATTGAATTTTCTTTTTCAGATTATCAACCTTTTCACACAATGTTCTATTTTTTCTTTCGTATTTCTCAATCAAAGAGTTAGACTCACATAGACTATTGTGTAGAATGTGGTTCTTATTTTCAAAATATTTCAGCATGTGAATGAACATCCTAGCATGTTTGCTGGATTTAATTAACTCTAAGGGTTCATTTTTAGAATACCCTTCAAACATACTCATAGAGTCATTATCACAAACACCTAAACCACAATTCTGCATGACCCTTTTTACAGCTATATCCATAGCCAAGGGGTCTAGGATCGCACTCAGGTAATCAAACCACAAAGAGTGCACCTGCTCTAATGCCAATTAAAAGTTCAAAATGTGTATAAAACACCCTTGAACGTTTAGACCCCAAATTATAAAATATCAATTCAAGCTTATAATCAAACAATTAATGTGCGGAACATGAACATAAGCCAATCATAGAATTAATAACTAATCTATACCAAATATAAACACATCCACAGCAGTAAATATAAGGCAAAGATAAAGGGAAGGAAGATGCAAACACACGGACAACACACAATGTGTTATCGAAGAGGAAACCGAAGTTCTCGGCGTAAAACCTCTCCACCGCCCTCCAAGCGGTCAAATAATCCACTAAAGAATGTAGTTGGGATACATGAACAGTATAAGACCCTTCAAGCGGTCGAAACTATTTCTTCTTTAGCTTCCCAAATTCCACTACTAGACCATAGCATCAACCAATGTATATTGGTTCCTTCCAAACTGCTTCCCTTAGCACCAAATGAATCTTCTCACAGACGTAGGTGTGGTGAGATAAAGATTTGGTCAATGACCTCTCAAGGGTATGACAATGGAGAGGAAGAGAGTAGATGAATTTGTAGAGTCTTTAAGGTAAAGATTGAGGATGAGGTAATCTTGTTTTTCTCTAGGGTTTCTCTCACAAAATTCTCTCTGAAAGCTTTCTCCATTTAGTGGGTATAAGAGTCTATATATAGTGGTGTGTGTTTGGAATACAAAGAGATAGTTTTTGCCAAACAGTGCTGATTGGCGGCTTGACCTCGCGGCTTGTCCAAGTTGCGAGTTCAAGTCGCAACGTAACGGCCTGGCCAGCCTAAGACTTTTGTCCTGTAGTGCGACAGCTGGCACGACCCTTCAGCTCCCCATGTGTGCATCTTACGTGCCAACAATTGGTGGCTTACCAGTCGCGAGTCACCCGCGAGTCCTAACCGCGAAACCTTGCTTTCTTGCACATACTTGAGCTTTTCTTCACCTCTTCTCACACACTACCCTTACAATAATCCCACCTAAATACATGGTTACTAAGTACTAAATTACAAGCAAATTAGCACGGAATAAAGCTAACAAGATGATTGATAAATTTCAACCTTACAAAACTTAATAAGAAATGAAACTCTATCTCTCTAATAAGTCCAACTTAAACTCAAACTCGTCATTCTCATTTTTTTAAACAAAATTATTTTTGTTTAGTCCAAACTTAACAAGGAGTGAAACTCTAAAAATTGAAACCTCTGAAACTCATAATGTTCCATGTCAGCACAATATTTAAAAAATAAAAAATAAATCATTATCATTTTTTTAAAATAAAATTATTTTTATTTAGTCAAAACTTAACAAGGAGTGAAACTCTATCTCCAAATTTAATTAATAAAATCCACTATTAAGTGAAATATGAAAGTATCACCTATTTCCTATATACAATTAACGAGGACTTTTACAAAGCGAACGCATTATAAACCAACGTGAGTTCTCATGCAATTGCAGTTGTGCCATACGTAACCACATAGAAAACCTATTCAGTTGCTCTTACCAAATACCACAAACAATCCTATTCCTTTCCTCTCTCAAATTCAATTCTCCACCGCAATCTTAATTCTCTCTCTCTCTCTCTCTCTCTCTCTCTCTCTATATATATATATATCACACGCATTGTACCCTTTTCTTCAATATCTCTATTCCTCTTTAACTCTTCCATCACTGAGGAGAAGTCAATGTGTCTCTTACATTTGGGTATTTTAGAATTGATTTCAAATTATTGTACCAATAAAAGTGAATGTGTATAAATTTTGTTTAAGGTTGCTGCTATTGCATGTCTTTTCTTCACCTCACCATATGAAAATATGTTAATTTCTTGAGTATAAAACTTATATATATTAAGAGGATGTATGGTTTTCATTATTTCAATGTGGCTCTTACTCAACATTTTTTAGCGTGAACCACATGCTGATAAGGTTCTTTAAAGTTTAGACCTGTTAAAATTTAAAACTTATTATTTTATGGGTTCGTGTACTTTTTTCTTTTCTTTTTTCTCTTTTGAATAGTCACATATTTTTTGAATTATTTCAATAACTTATTCTTTGATTATATATCTTCTTTGGCATTTTGAAAATTTTAACATCTAAATTTGTGTACACACACACATATATATTATTTATAATTTGTAGGCTCTAAATCTTTTAATTCCTTTCAATATTTATAACCATGGATTATTCTTTTCAATATAACCCATCTTTCTCTTGTATTTTTTTATTGTTTAGTCATATATATTTTGCTTTGTTTCAATAATTTCTAAGCAATGAATTATCTTATTCTTTAATATTTTTCAGTCTTTCAGAAGTTTTAATATCTAAATTTTTGAGTTATTTTTTTGCAGTATCTAAAACTGTCTGACAAATTTTTTGTAAGTCATTACACGTTCAAGCATACAAGAGCAAATTGTAACACAAATTGAAGTCATACAAAAGCAAATCTTGCAATGGCGTAATTCTTTAATCAACTTAAGATACCTCACAAATAAGTAGATTCCCGTACGTATTACGGGTCAGCGATTAGTTAAGATAATATACATTAGGATGGTGGAGCAAGGAAAAAAGTGTATACTTTGATTTTTTTTACCGCGTGTCACTTTATCACCCTTGCAAGTCAAGACATTGGCCATCAAAGTCAAAAAGACCTTGTTCTCGAAGAAAAAGACGTTAACGTGGAACTATATAAAAAAGAAAAAAAAAAAGAAAAAACAAAAAGACTTTTTGAAGAAATATGAGTCAAGATATAAATTTTGGAAAAATTACCTTAAATTTCTATTTTGAATTAGAAAGCTAAATTGATGTTGCAAAGTCAAGAAAAAGAAAATGGTATTCTCACAGTGTGAGCATAATAAGAACAAAAAAAGTGTTGGTGAGGGCAAAGAAAACAATAAGACTTTTTTAGTTTCGAGACATACAAGGGAATGAAAAATAAGATTTCCTCTAGGGAGATGCCTTTTGGGGTGCTACAACCACTGAAAGTTGTTGTATACAAAATGAGTGAAGATCTCATATAAATTCACATAAATTTCTTAAAAGGTATATTATTGTATTTGGGGTGGGTCTCAAGTAGGGCTGTCCAAAGTACCCGATGACCCACCGGAACCGACCAACCCGACCGGAACCGACCCGTCACGGCCGGATTGACACCTCCGACGGGTCGGTGACGGGTCCCAATCTTCAGAACCCGACCCCGGCGGGTCGAGTGGCGGTTTCCGTCCTCAAAAACCCGATCTACCCGACCCGCCCGACAAAACCTCAAAGAAAGGCCGAAATCCGGCGACGTTTGGGCTTCTCAGCTCCGATCTGGCCACGTTTGGCCTTCCTTTACTCAGATTCGTTCAAATCTTCACTCCAATAAGCTTAAATCTGGCGAATCTAGCCCAAATCTACTCAAACTCAGCCAAACTCCGGTAAGTTCGACTCTAACTCGGCCAAATCTAGTTAGATCTCGGCCAAATCTCGTCCATATTTTCATAGATACGAAGGAACATCGGCCAAATCTCGTTAGATCCGGCCAGATCTGACGAGATCCGGCCAAATTTCGGCCAAAATCCGGCGAAATCGGAAAACCCGAAACGACCGATTCACACCCGATATCCGATATGACCCGACCCGATTGATCTGGAACGGCTGACGGGTCGGTTGCGGGTTGAAATCTTTTCCACCCGTGAAGTTCGAGTCGAGTCCGGGTTGGGCACAAACCCGACCCGGCCCGACCCGTGGACACCCCTAGTCTCAAGTTAGGCATAAATTAAGAAGGGGTATTGTAATTGATTTTATAATTGTGGAATGATTCAAAACTGGTCCTATGGTTTTTTAATTCAAGAAGAAATATTTTTCCATGTGAATCTCTGTGTTCTTGTATGTGATTAATACTATTTTGGTTCTTATATTTTAGGATTACTTTCAATTTGGTTCATACTTTTTCTTAGCATTGAACTTGGTCCATGTTTTTTTTAACTTGTTGTCAAGTTAGTCTCTACAGTCAACTCACATGTCAAACAATGCGAATTGTTGACAAATTAAACTTATGCAGCTAATGAAATAATAATTTTTTTAATAAACATTAAAAAATGCGGCTCATCATTTGAATAAAAAAATCCGAATAAGAAAAATGATTAAAAGTAAAAATCTTATATTCTTATATTTCACTTTCTTAGCCACTAAACACCGCAGTAAACACAAGAAAATGGGATGTATAGAAAACATTTCTCTTCTATCTCCATAAAAATATCATACGAAATTGAAGTGTGTAACAAAGATTTGGTGTGATTCAATAACTCAACCCGTCACTTTAGCTTCATAAGATCTTCTTCCGCCTTGGTGTGCATTTGGGTTCCAATTAAAACTGGATTTTTGCTTAAATTTTCTTCTGTTTGCAGGTTTCATGTGGGTCCCATAACTAAGAAGCTTATTTTCCGANGAATGATTTTATAATTGTGGAATGATTCAAAACTGGTCCTATGGTTTTTAATTCAAGAAGAAATATTTTTCCATGTGAATCTCTGTGTTCTTGTATGTGATTAATACTATTTTGGTTCTTATATTTTAGGATTACTTTCAATTTGGTTCATACTTTTTCTTAGCATTGAACTTGGTCCATGTTTTTTTTAACTTGTTGTCAAGTTAGTCTCTACAGTCAACTCACATGTCAAACAATGCGAATTGTTGACAAATTAAACTTATGCAGCTAATGAAATAATAATTTTTTTAATAAACATTAAAAAATGCGGCTCATCATTTGAATAAAAAAATCCGAATAAGAAAAATGATTAAAAGTAAAAATCTTATATTCTTATATTTCACTTTCTTAGCCACTAAACACCGCAGTAAACACAAGAAAATGGGATGTATAGAAAACATTTCTCTTCTATCTCCATAAAAATATCATACGAAATTGAAGTGTGTAACAAAGATTTGGTGTGATTCAATAACTCAACCCGTCACTTTAGCTTCATAAGATCTTCTTCCGCCTTGGTGTGCATTTGGGTTCCAATTAAAACTGGATTTTTGCTTAAATTTTCTTCTGTTTGCAGGTTTCATGTGGTCCCATAACTAAGAAGCTTATTTTCCGATAGCTTATCTCTTTACATGACCATGTATTGTTTTTGGTCAAAAAGCTATGCCCAGATACTGTTTGCTGGTCTGTTTTTCTGTTTATCAATAATGTTAGAAATACAATTTTTTTACAGAAAATTTTATAAACTACTGATATGGTGAGTTATTGGTAAATGAAAAATAATGTTAATAATAGGTTTAGATAAAAACTAGAAAGAAATTGGTCACATCAACAGTTTGTAAAAATATTGTAAAATAATTTGTGGCTATAGCATTCCTCTTTGTTTATTGTGGTTCCACTCCACTTTTTTTTTTTTTTTTTGCTAGAATATTTTCATTAAAAAAATTAGCTTATTTTATTTAACTTTTATCTACAGTATTTTAAGTAAAAAAATTTAATAAAAAATATAAATTGTTTTCAAATAAACACTTAAGTGACTCTTGTCTAGGTGAAGCCACATTCATTGCGTCTAAAAAGCAAGGTAGAGAAATTTGTTGAGGATAGATTTTAATAATGGGTAAAATCTATTACTCACACTATTTGTAACAAACCACCCTTGTAATAATTGATTGCTGTGAGACTCATGAAAAATGGGAATAGAAAAACGAAAGTTTCTTAAGTAAGCTAAATTAATGGCTTGACTAACAAGGGTAGGGAGTTTCAATATGAAATATGCTAAGATCACAACTTTTATACTACTTTTGTCACAATTCATAGTAGGGTAAGTTTTAAGTAGTAGAAGTGTGAATTTACATGTACTCACCATTTTCTATAGTACTTTAAGCAAAAAAAATTTAGTAAAAAATATAAGTTGTTTGCAAATGAACACTTAAGTGACACCTGTATATAGGGTGTGCAGTCAACCCGCCAACCCGCCAAAACCAACCCAACCCGCCTAATTGGGTCGGTTTTTAGGGCTTGGTGGGTTGGGTTGGGTTACAAAATTTTTTTATAGCAGGTCAGGTTGGGTTTGGGTCATAAAATTCCAAACCCAACCCGACCCGTCCATATATTTAAAATATATTATATAATTAATAAAATTTTTAAAATAACTAGCTCTTATTATTCTATATAAAAGTCAATTAGTTCACACAAACCCTAGTAAATTATTATTGTTGTTTAGTCATTAGTATTGTTTGCCTTTAAAGAGTTACATTGATACTAATCTTTGGTTTTTTAATATATTTATATTTATATTTTTTCTACTCAATTAATAATAATAATATAATAATAATAATAATAATAATAATAAAAATTGTTTAACCCATGGGTTCAACTCGACCCAACTCGACCTATGTGGGTTGGGTTGGTTGGGTTAGGTTGGACTTATGTGATGAGTTGGGTTGGATTGAATTTTTTTTACCCACCATAATGGTTGGGTCAAAAAATCCCCTAACCTGACCCAACCCGGCCCATGCACACCCCTACTTGTATAGGTCAAGCCACATTCATTACGTCTAAAGAGAAAGGTAGAGAAATTTGTTGAGGATATATTTTAATAATAGGTAAAATCTGTTACTCACACTATTCGTAACAAACCACCCTTGTAATAATTGATTGCTGTGAGACTCATGAAAAATAGGAATAGAAAAACGAAAGTTTCTTAAGTAAGCTAAATTAATGGCTTGACTAACAAGGGTAGGGAGTTTCAATATGAAATATGCTAAGATCACAACTTTTATACTACTTTTGTCACAATTCATAGTAGGTAAGTTTTAAGTAGTAGAAGTGTGAATTTACATGTACTCACCATTTTCTACAGTACTTTAAGCAAAAAAAATTTAGTAAAAAATATAAGTTGTTTTCAAATGAACACTTAAGTGACACCTGTATATAGGGGTGTGCAGTCAACCCGCCAACCTGCCAAAACCAACCCAACCCGCCTAGTTGGGTCGGTTTTTAGGGCTTGGTGGGTTGGGTTGGGTTACAAATTTTTTTTTTATAGCAGGTCAGGTTGGGTTTGGGTCATAAAATTCCAAACCCAACCCGACCCATCCATATATTTAAAATATATTATATAATTAATAAAAATTTTAAATAACTAGCTCTTATTATTCTATATAAAAGTTAATTAGTTCACACAAACCCTAGTAAATTATTATTGTTGTTTAGTCATTAATGTTGTTTGCCTTTAAGGAGTTACATTGATACTAATCTTTGGGTTTTTTAATATATTTATATTTATATTTTTTCTACTCAATTTAATAATAATAATAATAATAATAATAATAATAATAATAATAAAAATAATAATAAAATTTGTTCAACCCATGGGTTCAACTTGACCCAACCCGACCTATGTGGGTTGGGTTGGGTTGGGTTAGGTTGGACTTATGTGATGAGTTGGGTTGGATTGAATTTTTTTTTTTACCCACCATGGTGGGTTGGGTCAAAAAATCCCCTAAACCTGACCCAACCCGGCCCATGCACACCCCTACTTGTATAGGTCAAGCCACATTCATTACGTCTAAAGAGAAAGGTAGAGAAATTTGTTGAGGATATATTTTAATAATAGGTAAAATCTGTTACTCACACTATTCGTAACAAACCACCCTTATAATAATTGACTGCTGTGAGACTCATGAAAAATGGGAATAGAAAAACAAAAGTTTCTTAACTAAGCTAAATTAATGGATTGACTAACGAGGGTAGGGAGTTTCAATATAAAAAATGCTAAGATCATAACTTTTGTATTACTTTTGCCACAATTCACTTTATACTGAGTTTTTAGTAGGTAGAGGTGTGAATTCACATGTACTCACCATTTTTCTCCAATTTATAATCACACCATTTCTCTCTTGATATCAAAACGTAATTGTAAATCTATAAAAAGCAAGTAAATGATAGAAAAAGACTAAACAGTGTGGGTTCAAATTTGAAAAGAGATTTGTTTGGCAAGGCAGCTAGGGTGGGGCTCTTACAGTTGGAATTCCCAATTTGATATAATATAAAGGACTATAAATGGACAATGTTTCTTCAAACTTCTCCGTATCTTTATATTGAGTATGAATTTTGAAAGTCTAACCAATGGATTGTATTTTCTTATTTTTACTTCATGCTTGCAAAATATCAACAATATCAAAGATCAATTGCTATATTATTAAACAAATGTTAAAATTTCAAATTTTTATAATCTAAAATTGTGTATAAAAAATTAGTTTATTAATCGAACAGTAGCTAATATTCGATTTGAACGAAATTTGATATACATGTTAATAACATAAAAAACATTAAATTCAATTGTTAGATTTTTAAAATTCATACCCAAAAAAAGAGTTAAATGAGAAGTTTGAAAAGTTTTTCTCCAAACTAGTTTGAAGAAAAACTTTGTTCGCTATAAATAGCAGAGAGAGGGATTGCCTTGCTGCAACTTCCTTTGCCTTTGCTTCCTTCCCTTTCTTTTACTTCTCCTTTTCCCGCTTAAAAGTTGGAGCCCGCTGCCTATCTATTTATTCCTAGCATGCCAAATTGCCCAGCTTATGATTGCCCTTAAATCGAGCTCGTGTTAATTACTAGCATTCAATTGACACCTGCTGAAACAGGACAAAAAAATTCCAGTCCTCCAATAGCCATTTCTGAAATTTTCCTGTCACCAGGACCCAAACATTCCTAGACAAAGGGCAACTCCAAAGTGCATGTATCATTGACTCATTAGTCTGTTCGCAAATCCCACACCTGGCCACATCTACTCTTCAGTGCCGGAGGTTCAGAAGTGTTCCACATCAACTCGGACCTCCCAACCTCCCTTCACCCATTACCCAACTTTCACGCATCAAATACCAGGACTTGAACCTTATCTACGTAGCCTCTTTTTCTAGTAAGCAAAAAGACATGCGCACAATCTTACTCGTCATGATCATGTACTTTACGAAGGCGTTTCTCCTTCTAAACACATTGCTTGTATTCCTTATTCCCCAGTTTGACACTTTACAGGACATCTTAACCATCAGCAATCCCATCAGAGATGGTGACCTTTTAGTCTCTAACGGAGAAACCTTTGCACTTGGTTTCTTTAGTCCCGGAGAGTCCACCAACCGCTATGTTGGCATTTGGTTTTATAAAGCTCCTGAACAACCCGTGGTATGGGTTGCAAACAGAGACAATCCTATCAATGACAACTCCGGGGTTTTCTCAATTAATCTTCATGGAAACCTAGTACTCTATGGCGAGGACCAAAAACAACCCATTTGGTCCACAAATATTGTCACAAAATCAAACAACAATACTACTCTTGCTCGGCTCATTCATTCCGGAAATCTAATGTTGTTGATTAATGAAACAAGTGAGATGCTATGGGAAAGCTTTGACAATCCAACTGATACATTTCTTCCAGGCATGAAACTTGGGTTAGATCGAATGACCGGTCTAAATCGAATTCTAACATCTTGGAGGTCCAAAGATGATCCAGGAATTGGCAATTGCTCCTTCATTCTCAATACCAATAGCTCCTCCGCAGAGTTGTTTTTGTATAATGGTAATATTTTGTGGTGGCGTTCTGGTCATTGGAATGGGATTGGATGGAGTGGAATACCAACATCGTCAAGTAATGATTCGGTCATGAATTTCAATTTATTTAACAACCAGTATGAGACTTCTACAATTTGGGGTTTACGTTACCCAGACGTGTCATTGTTGTCAAGATTAGTGGTGAATGGATCTGGATCAATTCAACGCTTTGTGAGTGAAATTTCAGATCAAGAATGGGACATTCTTGGGACAGTTCCATTGGACCGGTGTGACAATTATGGGAGGTGTGGCGCATTTGGTAAGTGTCAAGTTCAAAATGGTACTGAATTTGAATGCACTTGTCTACCTGGGTTTGAACCAAGATCACCAAGTGAATGGTCTGCAAGAAATGCGACGAGTGGGTGTGTGAAGAAGCATGGGAAGGCATCCATTTGCAAGAGTGGTGAAGAGTTTGTGAAGGTGGAAAATGTGAAGCTTCCGGATGGTTCATTTGCACGAGTCGATGAGAAGCTGAGTTTGAAGGAGTGTGAGCAAAAATGCTTGGAGAATTGTTCTTGCACGGCGTATGGAGGAGCAGATGTGAAAGAGGAAATTGCTTGCATGAGATGGTATGGTGAATTGATGGATACAAGAGTGTTGGATGGGGGCCAAAATTTGTATGTACGTGTTGATGCATTTGAGTTAGGTACTTGACAATTTACTGAGACAAATTATTTGAGGCAATTTTTTTTTTATACCATACATGCACACAACAATATCACTCTTATTTTTTTTAATATGTGATTTCATAGTTGATGCATGATAAAAATAATATTGGGAGTATGCCTATTTAAAGGTGATGTTATTATAATTACAATTTATCATCTTAATTGTAAAAATAGTTTTCAAAAATTGTGCACCACTCTTGTATAAATGGAGAAATTTTCTTGCTGTTTCCAGATCATTTCAAGGGATTCTTTGCCAACAAGAGGAGGCAGGCAATAATGATACTGGCTTTGGTTGTTACTTCATTACTAATTTTCCTCTGCGCGCATTGTTTAATAAAGAGGAAAAGAAAAGGTATGTGCAATTGGTTAATAAATCAACATGTGCACGTGAATTATAAGAGTGACACTACACCTATTATAGACTATAAAAGGGCCCGTGTGATCAGTGTAGTCGATACCGTACCGGTATTAGTCATACCGACCGGTATGTACCATACCAGTACATATACCGGTATCGAAATGCCAACATTTCGTATCGGTTTAAATACTGGCTAATTTCGGGCAATATTGGTCGGTACCGGGCGTACTAGTCGGTACAGAAAAAAGCTTTTTCTTTTTTTAGTTTTGTAATGTTTGAATTTTTAATGGCAGAATGGTAACCTATTTGCATTAACTTATATGTATTATTTGTTTTCTTAGTATGCAATGAACAATTAAGCTTTCTATTTTTTATATTGTGTTTTTTTTTTCTTTTAATTGATGCTAAAGTCTAAAATCATGAATAATTTGTTTTGAATTGAGATAATGTTTTATGATAAACTTTTATATTTATTATAACATACACACACACACACACACACACACACACACACATATATATATATATATATATTTAATATAACGGTAAATTCAAAATGGTACACCGATGTTGACCAGTATCGAAATATATTGTTCCACTGGTCAAACCGGTATAGCCTCCGGTTCGAGATTGACTCCCTTGCGTGTGATACGATTATAAACTGCCATGTGAAAAAATTATATAAAATATTCAAAATATGTTGAAGTAATAGCATGAAGCAATGTCGTGATAACATGAAGAGGTTTTTGTTCAATTAAAGTAATACGAAATTAATGGGATAATTTTTTTTTTTTTTTTTAATCTCAAAGGTATGAAGAATTTAGGCTATAGCATAATTGTCATAGAAATTAGTTGAAGCAACGAATTCATCATGAAAAGAGAAAATTTTAAATTGCACATAAATGTTCATTACACTTTTTCACTTAAAGTAAAGAGTGATTAAGGACAAAAGAACAACATAGGGGGTTTGTTGGGGATCCGCTTATTTTGTTGAAACTGAAAACCTTTTGCTGAAAATATTGTAGATAAAGGTAAAAGTTGGTTGAAATAGTACAGTAGAACTTATGAATAATACTAAAAAGTGTAGTAGGGCTCATGAATAGTAGCAAAAATATACTAGCTTTTTTAATCTAGAGGCAGTTGCAGACAAGACATATAAAAGAATTTTAATCCATTCCATATTATTGATATTTATTATGTAGTATAATAAGTTTTTTGTTTGCTTAATTATAGTTTTTGTTTATTTAATGCTTTGGAGTTAGCATAAGATATTTATGAAATCATTTTAATATTTGGTTGGCTTATGAAAATATCATAGAATTTTTATGATGTCATGTTTATGTTATTAGAGTATGATAATAGTCCATTAAACGAAATATCAATTTTAATATGATATTTACGTATTTTTCCCTGAAATATGCATATATTTTGAAATATTAAAATATTTCTATTAAAATATATTTTATTTCTCAACTTGCGATCATATTGAGGGCGTTTGGACTCAGCGTTTGCTGAGTCCACGTTTTGCGTTTTGCAATTTTTTTTTTTTTTTTTTTTTGGGGGAAAGTGAACAGTAAAATCACATGATTTTACTGTACAGGAGACAAAAACACTGTTCATGCACTGTTTGGCACTGTTCACACACTAAAAAATATTAAAAATGAGTCCCACGGTACTATTTACACATTTAAAAATTATTTTGTTACGGTATTTTTAGTTTTCAGTTTTCAGTTTCAGCAACAATAAGTTCAATCCAAACGGACCATTGTGAAGTATGTTGAACACGTCCAGCGTTTTAAAAGACAACTTGTTTCCTCTGTATGTTCTACTGCGCCTGTGCTTTAGGCTAGTGCGTCTCCATAAAAAAATCAGTTTTTTTTTTTACTTTTAAAAGCTTAATGGGCTTCGACTTTATGAAGGCCGATCCTTCACCAAAACTAATTTAAATAAGACTCACACGACCTTAACCTCTTTTCTTTTTTTTCTTTTTTTTTCCTCTTTTTTTTTTTCTGTTTTTTTTTTCTTTTTTTTTTTTTGGTGTGAGAAGAGTGCAAAAGAAGCTAGGTAAAAGGCTAAATAAGAAATTAATCTAGTAAAGTGCCATATGAACGAATTTCATGGTCTCTCACATGAGATTTCTGCACTCTCATATAATTTCTTTAAAAAAAAAAAAAAACTAAAAAAGCTATATATATATATATTATATACTGTATAAGTTTGCTTCTTGAAGCCAATTTGCTAAACCTGCTCGCCGGAATCATAATATTTCACAAATAATGAATTAATAATCTACTTGGAATAAATCTATATTTGGTTGGAAATTGTTTTTTTTTTTTTTTTTTTTTT